>NC_142928.1:99231892-99264392 GCF_046866305.1 Octopus bimaculoides
ACAGACAAGGAAGGACATTGCAATGCAGTGGTGGTCAGTGAAATATTTTAGTGAGATTTTTAAAGAACAGAGGCATTCTAGCCTGCATCCAGCTAATTCTCATTTGGTCACTCACAGACATTCTCCAGCCTCTGACAGATATGCTGTCTCCTTTCTCTACTTTTTCTATAGCTACAATAATGGCTTCTTCTCGATGGAGCTAACTGGGCTCAGCTCCACTCAGGCTTCCAACCCTTCCTATCTTTCCTCCTATCACCAACCTTGTGTCCAACTTCTTTCCCCAGTCCCAGTATAAACCATTATGCCCAGTCCTTTCTTCTTGGAATGTCATTCCTCTGGAACTTCCCACCAGTCTCAAAACTCCTTCAAAATGGTTGAGAGTGCTACTCTTCCTTCTTTGATTAAGTCCCATTCAATCAAAAAAAAACTTATTCTTTTCAGATATTGGTAACTACAATAGTTATTAGTACCAAAGTACATTCAAAAGTTGACCACACTTGTAGAGAAAAAATGTCCTTTTGCTTTTTTTTCTGAAACTTTCTGGTGAATTTTGGGCTAAAAATTACATTTGATTATATAATAAAATTTGTGTGATGGGTACACAAACTGTAACCCAATTGATAATATCTTTTTTCCCTATTCTTCAAGATAGATGATGCCAACCTTTTTTCAAACCATCCTATCTGATACCATCCCTGGCTTTATGCTACAAAAACCATGTTTTAAAATGCCTATATTTGAATTTAAAACCTCTATGATAATTTCATGTATCTTTTATTTGTCATGATGACATTAGTTATTTCAAGAAATTCCTTCAATTTTATGAAAATTTTTAAAAAATTCATTGCAACACATAAACAATGTATTTCATTAGAAACCTAGCCATGAAATGGCTTAAATTAACTTACCTCAATAACAGTGTTTTCTATTAAATCCTTGATTGGTGAATGCAATGGATGTTTTACGTGTAACTTCTTCAAATTACTCTGTAACTTTTGTCCAAATTGTTGGCGGAATTTTTTCTTCAAATTGCTAAGAGAAAAACCAAAGCTTCTTCACTTACTTCATATTAATTTGATTTCTGACATTGTTATATAAGGTCTCAATTAATCGTGGTTAGTAAAGTATCTGTACCTGCATGCACAATCTAAGACAAGATCTTTTATAGAAGACTCAAGAAGACCCTTACTCCACAGTAAGAAGTGTTAAGACCACTACTCCTGGTGAAGAGGATTGGCCGGTAAGAGTCCTGTTCCAGTGCAACATAAAAAGCACTCATGCTGGTGCCATGTAAATGTTACGTAAAAGCACCCAGCACACCACTCTGTAAAGTGGTTGGTATCAGGAAGGCATCAGCCATAGAAACCATGCCAAATCAGACTGGAGTATGGTGCAGCTCTCTAGCTCACCAGCTCTGATCAAACCATTTAACCCATGCCAGCATGGAAAACAGAAGCTAGATGATGATGATTATTGGAATTGCTCATGCATACAAGTGCTCTTTCTCTGTATCACCAATACTGTTCAAGAGAAAGGCCACTACTTTAAAAGAACACTACTTGGCACCTGTGCTGTTGCAGGTATTGCTATTAAAACACAAAGAACTGGAACAAATACCATCAGGCATCTTGCCTGACGTTCTACTAGTCCTACCAGTCCAATACCAAGCAGCATGGCTACCCTATGCCAAAAATATACTAATAAAAGGAGCCAGTTAAAATGGTAAAAAAACCCAACAAAAATGCAAAGATAGCACATTTTTACTTGGCTATCTCATGCCAAAAATATAATAAGGGAGGCCAGATAAAATATTCAAATAAACAAAACAAAAGGTGAAAAGAACACATTTTTACTAGGCTTGATTAACTTAAATAATATTTAACACTTAGCTTGAAAATTGCAAGGCTTAGAACAAGTACAAGCTGAACGGAAAGAAATGACGCTAGAATTAAAGCTAGCAAAATATATATATATATAAGAATTGAAATAAAAGCTCAAATTAGGCAATCGACTTTTTTTAAATATACGCATACATTGTCATAAATTCAATTTAAAATATACATATATATTAATACATATCGAGATACAAAATATATTTTTTAAAAATATAAATATATATAAATAGATATAAAAATATATGTAAATAGAACATACATGCGATGTATATGGAAAAAAGTGAGGAAAAGAGAACTAGTAAAAATTTTTCTTCAATGTTAAAATTAAAAGCAGTTAAGAATGTCTAAAATTTCAATTACTAAATTCATAAAGTTCAATCCACTTTTTAAAAAAAATATAACTAGTATACAATACAATCAGAGGAAAATTACTTTCATGTCCCGGTAGAAAAATTAAGAGAAATTTTACAATCCATGCAGATAATGCCTCCTTCATCAGGAAAAGTATCCTCATTTGAAAATCACATTCTTACAATTTCTAGTTAATAATCTGCATGGATTGTAGAATTATATCATCATCATCATCATCATCGTTTAACGTCCGCTTTCCATGCTAACATGGGTTGGACGATTTGACTGAGGACTGGCAAGCCAGAAAGCTGCACAAGGCTCCAATCTGATCTGGCAGAGTTTCTACAGCGGGATGCCCTTCCTAATGCCAACCACTCCGAGAGTGTAGTGGGTGTTTTTACGTGCCACTGGCATAGGAGCCAGTCACATGGTACTGGCAACGGCCATGCTCAAAAAGGTGTTTTTTACATGCCACCTGCACAAAAGCCAGTCCAGCGGCACTGGCAACGACCTCACTCAAATGATTTTCTAACGTGCCACCAGCACAAGTGCTAGGAGTCAACACTGGTAACGATTACGCTCAAATGGTGCTGTATTTATATATTTTTTAAAATATATTTTGTATCATGATATGTATTAATATACATATATGTTTTAAATTGAATTTATGACTATGTATGCAAATATTTTTAAAAAAAGTTGATTGCCAAATTTGAGCTTTTATTTTAATTCTTATCCTTTGTCTTGGGTTTAACCTGAGCGCTTCTGAAGCAGTTCTATATATTTCCTAAGAAAGAATTATAACATCATATATATAAATACACACACACACACACACACACACATACACACACACACACACACACACACACACATACATATGTATACGAGAGAGTGCTGAAAAGTTCCTGGCTTTAAGGGTATCGTGAAAGGCCTGGTTGGAGTCCCAACATTTCAAGTTTTTTTACAGGGCTTAGAAAAACTGAAGAACTGCTGCAATATGTGCATAAATCTGAGAGGGGAATATGGTGAATAAAATCATAATTTAACTGATCCTCCTGTATTTTCTTTTGCCCTAAGCCAGCAACTTTTCATCACCCCCTCATACATATGTGTGCATGTGTGTGTGTGTGTGTGTGTGTTTGAGTGGGTGGGTGTGTTTATGCATGTGTGTGTGTACGTTACAGTCTCCTTGCCTTGACATTATTCATTGTGTAACAGTTGTAAGCAAGTGTCACCATCACACAAACAGTGTCCTTCATATCCAATCTTCTGTGAAAGTATGTCTCATCACAAGAAAATATTACCTCGTTTGGAAACAGGTGGGGGTTGGCAACAGTAAAGGCATCCATCCATAGAAAATCCACCTGAACAAATTCTGTTCAATCCATGCAAGCATAGAAAAGTGGATGTTACCCCCTCTCCAACCTCTGGTCTATTCTACTACATGCACCATCCAATAACTTGGGTGTATGGCCCCTGCCCACTCTCTATCACACTTACAGCTTTCTGTCCTCTCTCTCTTCTCCATCTGAGATAGCCATTGTCTCTCTTCTAATACAAGACACCTTTTTGTACCTTTACAAATTACTCCCCCCAGTTGAGGGGTCTTGCCCTGCAAGTTACTAGATGACCTCACTGTGCCTCACTGGTACCTCACAAAAAGCACAAAGTACACTCTGTAGAGTGGTCGGCATTAGGAAGAGCATCCAGCTGTAGGAACCATACCAAAACAGGCAATTGAAGACTGGTGTAGTCTCAACTTGCCTGTTCCTGTCATACCATCCAACTCATGCCAACATGAAAAATGGATATTAAATGATGGTGTTGATGTTGTTGTTGTTGTTGTTGGTGGTGGTGGTGGTGGCAGTGGTAGCAATGATGATGATGAGGAGGAGGAGGTTCAAGCAACTCAACTAATTCTCTGCTTTATGCTTTATTTAATCAAAAATTAACTATTTTGTTTGATTCCAAATACTTCACTGCAAATAATTTGACCATAAGCCATTCATCCGAAGTAGAATTGCACCAGTTCATTTAAAACAGCAGGAGGTAAACAGACAAGCTGAATAGGAAGCCTCTACATTATACACTAGACCAGCTAGAAATAACAGCCAAATCTTCCTTAAATCATATCTATTCTCTTGACAGACTTATTGGATAATATAATCTAATTACACAGTCTGAAAGTAAAAACAGTATAATCACAGTTGAAATGTCCTTGATCATTTGTCTGTTCAATCAAGGCTTAGCTGTGGGAAAGGTAAAGGTAAAGTTACCTGCTCGAGTCACACCAACTCATAAAGGCTGGTTTCCCAATTTCCAAGGCATATATATTCCCCACCTGGATAGGACACCAGTCCATTGCAGGATTACTTATCTTTGCCAGCTGAGTGGACTGGAGCAACGTGAAATAAAGTGTTTTGCTCAAGAACACAACGTGTCACCCAGTCCAGGAACTGAAACCAAATCTTACGATCATGACTCCAACACCCTAACCACTAAGCCACACACCTCCTCTAGGCTTACCTGTGGCTAAACAGCAAATGACAAGAAGCAGAAGAAGAACCATTTCTAGAACAACTTACCCACTTGATTGATTGTTTGTCATAGGATTTACATTCTGAAAAAGCACCTCAGTCCATATCTGTTTGCGTAGGTTTGCAGGGAGATGAAAACCTTTCAGTTTATCTGTTACTACAGTAATCTTCTCAGGATATCTTTCAAGTATCAAGCCTACCATCTTACCAATTGTTTCACTGTCTTCAGTGCATACTTTAATTTTAGTCACTGATTTTCTTGTGTCTAGGAAATAAAATGTCATTTTATAAATATATATATATAATACAAAGAATATATATGTATGTATACACACATATATGTACATACTTACATCTACATGTGTATATAGATGCATATCAGGGTACAGGACGTTAGAAAAATGAACTGCAGACAACGGAACAAACACATAGGAAAACAGATAGCCACTTGGAATTATTCCTTCATCAGCTGCCTCTATTCTAACTAGGCGTACATATCAAAACCTATATATATATGATGTATATATATTTCAATGAAAGATGTCATTTAATCAACATGTTTATTATATATTCTAGTGATAGATATCATTATTAACATTATTGACAAAGACAAAGGCAACAAGCTGTCAGAATTGTTAGCATGCCAGGCAAAATGCTTAGGGACATTTCATTTATTTTTACATTTTGAGTTCAAATTCCACTGTGGTTGAATTTGCCTTTCATCGTTTCAGGGCTGATAAATTAAGTACCAGTGGAATACTGGGATTGATGTAATCAATTTATCCCCACCCTTGAAATTGCTGGCCTTGTACCAAAATTTGAAACCAAGGTGACAAGCTGGCAGAATCATTAGCATGCCAAGCAAAATGCTTTGTGGCATTTCATCTGTCTTAACATTCTGAGTTCAAATTCCACTGGGGTTGACTTTGCCTTTCATTCTTCCAGGGTCATTAAAATAAATACCAGTTGAGCACTGGAGTCAATGTAATTGACTAGCTCCCTCCTGCAAAATTTCAGGCCTTGTGCCTATAGTAGAAAAGTTTACTCTGCCAGGGTTGTTAATATATCAGACAAAATGTTTAGTAGCATTTCTTCCAAACCATTACATTCTGAGTTCAAATTCCACTGAGACTGACTTTGCTTTTCATTCTTTCAGGATTAACAAAATAGTTCCAGTTGAGCAATGGAGTCAATGTAATTGATTTCCCCTCACCTCAAAATTGCTGGTCTTGTGTTAAAATTAGAAAGAATTATCAACATTGTTGTCTCACTGGGAACTGGGTCTTTTGATTCATTTGTGTCACAGTAATATAATAACATTGGTATGGCAGTGAGCTGGCAGAGTTGTTAGCATGCTGGGCAAAATGCTTAGTGGCATTTCCTCCATCTCTGTGATCTGGGTTCAAATGTTGCCCAGGTCAAATTTGCTTTTCATCCTTTCAAGGTTGATAAAATAAGTACCATTTGAGCACTGTGGTCAATTTAATTGACTTAGCCCTGCTTCCAAAATTATTGCCCTTATGCCAAAATTTGAAACCAATATAATAATAATGGTTTAACAGTCCTATTAACTCTGTTAGATCATTTTGAGAGAAAGAAAAATGTGGGTTTTTTTTTTTTTGAATAACAGAATGTGAAGAAAGCATTGCAAGCAAGATGTATGAAACATCTCAATTAATAGTACTAGTAGCAAAACCAATAACCACAAAATATTGTCTTTCCTGTATGTTTACTCCTTTCTTAGAATGTTGGCGGTGGAAATATTTGAAGATTTTGAAAACATCATTCTGCTTACCTGTTTTAGATAATTTTTCTTCAGCCACACTTTTATTGAAATAATAGTCAACTTTTGGTTCTGGTAAAGCAAGACTAACTTTTGGCTGGTTGTGTTTCGATTGCTAAAGAAGCACAAAAACAACAAATATTATTTAACATAAATAGCACCATAGTTGTAAGAGAAGAATTACCTAATACACAATACAGCATGCTACACCAATTGATCATAATATAATGACTAGTACCTAACCCAACTAATCCTGCAATGACTAAAATCCCAACAAACCCGTACTAATGACAAACTAGCTGTTTAACCCATTTAATACCAACCTGCCTGAAATTGCCCCTGATTCTAAGATACAAACTTTCTGTTTTAACCCTTTAGCATTTAAACTGGTCATATCCAGCCAAACTATTCTACCTGTTTATTTTCAAACTAACCAAATTCAGTCCCTCACACTTACCCGACACTATTATTCAAGAAATAAACAATAACATTATTGAAATCTCAAAGCTACAAGGTAATGCATGATTAAATCAAATCAATGTGAATAAATAAGCATTACATTCGACAGAGAAATTTGAATGTTAAAGAATTTAAGTAATCAAGATTAAAACTTCCCATCAATATTTCATTTTAATTTGTTTCAAACACCAGCCTAGTATTGACAAGTTATTTTACTAAACTCTTCATTTTTTTCAAAATTAATTGAAATAAAGACAATGCATTTCAACAGAAACATAGTAACAAAAGGGTTAATCCATATTCAGTTAGATATGCAGATTATATAATCCCTCAACCATGAAATAAAAATAAAAGGTAATAGAATTTATCAAGACTAGACCTAGACATATACCAGACAATAGAAAAATCCCTACACAGCTAGGACTATAATTGGAGATAGCATTAAAATGCTGAAGAACATAAAACTATGCAAGAGAACAAATGAAAAATGTTTTGAAAAAGGTAGGCATACAAGCAACTACATAAACAAAACAAGAAAATTGCAGCAAAGCTGCATGATAGTGTGTCAGATGTGGCATGCAGACCATCATATAACTTGTTAAACATATATCCTATGCGATGCCGCAATGTTGCACCTTCCCTGCTCCATTTTTTATTGAAATTTCAATTCAGCTGTTAAATCTGTTAACATATCAGCAGTTGTTGGATTTATCACCATTTCCACTGCAACTTATGTCACATTAATGACACTTTTATCAAATCTGGTGTTCTTAAAACAGCTGAACTTGAACTTGAACAACAAAAATTAAACAATTTATTATATAACTTAAATAAAATTATTAGAAATTTAAATTGTACATTACTGGGTTCATGGACACCTTTATCTTTTAAGGACCATATATGACTGGATAAGAATGGTCCTTAAAAGCTAAAGGTGTCAGTTACAACATCCATTGGAAGACCTTAGCCAAGTGTAAGCCCTACACCAACGGCAGTGGAAAGTGTGGTCTTTGTGATATGGAAAGATGGCTCATCTGGAAAAGCAGCTTAGACCCCGTTACATGTCTAAATTCAAGAAATGAACTTTTTGGATCATGTCCGCACATGGCTAAATAGTTGTTACGTTTTTAGTCCCCCCCGAGATTACAGATAGGACTTGCTTTCTATATTGTGTCCACATACAAGCTTTTTATGTGCACACCACATCTGATGCTTCTTATGTCTAACATTTCTCTCAAGGCACTTACACTCTGTCATGTGTGCACACTGACATTACACATCCAGCGGATCATGCTAGCTTCATTTCTTTCGAACTTATGCAAGTTTTCAGCAGTCATGGCCCATGTTTCACTGCCGTGAAGCATGGCAGTTCGCACACATGTGTCGTACAATCTACCTTTCACTCTGAGCAAGAGGTCCTTTGTCACCAGTAGGGGTAGAAGCTTTCTGAATTTTGCCCAGCCTATTCTTATTCTAGTGGTAACACTCACAGAGCATCCACCCCAACTACAGACTTGGTCACCTAGGTAGTGGAAGCTATCAACTACTTCTAGTTTCTCTCCCTGGCATGTGATGGAATCTGTTTTCTGGGCATCTGCAGTGTTTATTGTCCCTGTACATCTGCCGCACATGAAAGCTATATTCCCGGTTAACCTTCCTTTGATGTTGCTGCACCTCTTATGTGTCCATAGCTTACACTGGGTACATCTTATGGAGTTTCTACCAACACCTTTTCTACAGATCAAACAGGGCCACCTACCTGAAGGGGTGTGTGATGTGTTCACCCACCTAATTACTAGAACTTTATTCTTTTGCAACATTGACTCTAAGACCCTTCGATTCTAAACCTGAAATTTCTTCTCTAGTTCTGGTAGTGATTCTGCTATGAGGGCCAGGTCATCAGCATAGAGGAGCTACCAGGGGTAACCTGTCTTGAATTCCTCTGTTATTGCCTGGAGGACTATGATGAATAAGAGGGGCCTGAGGGCTGATCCTTGGTGGACCCCTACTTCTACCCAGAATTCTTCACTATACTCATTGCCAACTTTAACCTTACTAACAACATCTCTGTATAGAGCCTGTACAACCCTTATTAACCTTTCATCAATCCCCAGTTTTCACATCGCCCACCAGATAAGGGATCAGGGGACCCTGTCAAAGACTTTCTCCATGTCCACAAAAGCCAAGTATAGGGGTTTATCTTTGGCTAGGTATTTCTCCTGCAGTTGCCATAGCAGGAATATAGCATCCGTGGTGCTTATACCTGGCACAAAACCAAACTGCATCTCATCTAAACAGACTCTCTCCCTAATTAGTTGGGCTATGACCCTTTCCGTGACCTTCATCACCTGATCCAGCAGTTTGATACCACTGTAGTTATTTCTATCTAAAGCATCATCTTTACCCTTGTAGCAGTTGACTATGGTGCTGCTACACCAGTCATTGGGTATGACTCCCTCATGAACAACCTGGTTTACAATACGGGTGACTAGGCCATAGCCCACACTATCAGATATTTTAAGCATCTCGGCAGTGATTCCTGATGGGCTGGGGGCTTTTCTTAGCTTCATATCCTTAATTGTTTTATCTACCAGGGTGCTATCTATTCAGCTAGCTGGTCCCTCTACTGGGTCAACATTTGGCAGGCTCTTCTCCTCCCATTCATTCTCCACATTCAGCAGCCTTTCATAATGGCTTCTCCAAGCCTCTTTCTTTTCAGAATCATTAAAAGCAAGTGCACCATCTTCCATGCGGACACATTTCTCTCCTGTGACATCACAATTTTCTCTCACACACTGTCTTGCAATCCAAAATACTTCAGTTCTTTGGTCCTCACGTTGCTGGACATTAGCAAACTTCTTTTCTGTTTCACCCTTGACTATGTATACCTGTCGCCCAGCCTCCCTTCTGGCTATCTGGCACAGTTCCCTGCAACCTCCACTCTTCCAGGCTTTCCAGGCCTGTTTCTTTGCTCTAATGGCTTTGTCTACCATATCATTCCACCACCATGTTACTCTGTGTCTGGAAGGGACTTTGCACCATCTGCAGACTTGGTCTTTGGCACTCAGTAAGCTGTCCCATAGGAATTTCCAGTTACCCTCTATGTCCGAAGTCTGTAGCTCCTTCTCCCTCTCATCAAATTTCTTGATGAGGATGTCCCTAAATCTCTGACCATGTGAAGGGTTCTTTAGCTTCCAAATCTTTCTCTTCTGGATTGGTCTGCTTCTTGGCATCCTTCTGGCCTCGCGTCTAAAGTCACACACACACACACACACACACAAGTATATATATATATATATATATATATATATATATATATATATATATATATATATATATATATTACATACATATGAGAAGGGATGACCACTAAGTGGACATCCATTACGCTAGAGATAGACCATCTACAGTCAAACCACAAAAGAAAAGAATGTTCTCTAGGGAAATTCAGCACACACCAGAACATATATATATATATATATATATATATATATATATATATATATATATATATATATAAACCTATTAGTTTACAAATATTATTATTCCTAATAAATATTATGTATTGAATCAGTAATTCCTTGGATGATACCATCCCTGAATGAGGCTAATTTAACTTCTAATTGAATACACACACACACACACACTCACCGTTATTCTTAGTTCTTCATTCTGACAGAATTCATATAAATACTCTTTGAATTGTAATGCTGTTTCTCTTCTGAATTGCTGCAATATTTCATGAGGCTTTTCTCTGTACAAGATATAAAGAAAGATAGAATGAGACATAATGTAAGAATGGGAGAGTGTATCTGAAGGATAGAGAGAGAGAGAGAGAAAGAGAGAGAGAAAGAGAGAGAGAGAGAAAGAGAGTGAGAGAGAAAGAGAGAGAGAGAGATTAAAAGAGACGAGAAAGGGAAAGAAAGTAAGAGAGAGAGAAAGAGAAACAAGAGAAGGAAAAGAGTAAAGAAGTCATTAGATGTGTAAATTAACACACACAAACACACACACACACATATATTGCTATTACTGGTGTTGGAAATTTGGGTTACCATGTTGGTTAATATAATCTAAGACGCTGTATCTAAAAAAAAGTGGGATGGTCAGGACTGGAACTTTTTCATCATAGATTTCCTCAGTAAAAGCATCAACATCAATATATATACAAATATATACAAATCCAATCAACTCTGAGGAAGGAAAACCTATAGCCAAAGACATTCCAGTTTTGACCATCTTATCTTTTTCCAGATCCAGGATTACATTAATCTAAGATTACATTAATCAATGCGTCCTTTTTAAAAAGGCTATAGAGCGTATAATTTGAGGAAGATTTTGGCTACTATTTCTAGTAGTCCAAGTGAATGCATGGAAGTTTCATCACTGATTTACATAAGTTGGATGTTATAGCAGCAGCTAAAGGCAATTATCCTCATTATCGTCATCATTGTCACTGTCGTCATCGTTGCCGTTCTTTGTCATCACCACTGTTATCATTGTCATCATCGTTGTTGCCACCATCACCGTCATCATCACCATTGTCATTGTTGTCATAGCTGCCGCTGCCGTCATCGTTGTCATTGACATCACCGTCATTGTCGTCATCATATTGTCATCGTTGTCATCATCATCATCACTGCCACCATCCCCATCATTGTTGTCATTGTTGTCATTGTCGTCGTCATCATTGTCATCATCGTCGTCGTCATCATTGTCATCATCGTCGTTGTCATTGTTGTCATTGCCACTGTCACCATCATCATCACTATCATCATCGTCGTCATCGTCATTGTCGTCGTCATCATCTTAACATTCACAATTCCTTCCAAGGAAGAGTCAGAGGGAAATTTGTTAAGGCAGGTTTTCTGCTGTTGAATGTTCTTCCTGTCACCAACCCTCATCTGTTTCCTTTTTCTTTATTGCCCACAAGGGGCTACACACAGAGGGGACAAACAAGGACAGACAAACGGATTAAGTCGATTATATCGACCCCAGTGCGTGACTGGTACTTGTTTTATTGACCCTGAAAGGATGAAAGGCAAAGTCATCATCATCATCATCGTTTAACGTCCGCTTTCCATGCTAGCATGGGTTGGACGATTTGACTGAGGACTGGTGAAACCGGATGGCAACACCAGGCTCCAGTCTGATTTGGCAGAGTTACTACAGCTGGATGCCCTTCCTAACGCCAACCACTCAGAGAGTGTAGCACTCAGAAAGTCGACCTCGGCGGAATTTGAACTCAGAACGTAGTGGCAGAGGAAATACCACTAAGCATTTCACCCGGCGTGCTAACGTTTCTGCCAGCTCGCCGCCTTCCAAGCAAGGTAAAATTCCTCCATGACCAGATATGTTTTCAGAGAAGATCGGAAATAAAGAATAGTGGAACTCATTCACATCTATTGTGCTATGTCAAAACAAGGACACACATACACACAGACAGACACACACACAGACACACAAACACACAAATGCACACACATATATATACTTTTACTCTTTACTCTTTTACTTGTTTCAGTCATTTGACTGTGGCCATGCTGGAGCACTGCCTTTAGTTGAGCAAATCGACCCCAGGACTTATTCTTTGGAAACCTAGTACTTATTCTATCGGTCTCTTTTACCGAAACACTAAGTTACAGGGACATAAACACACCACCATCGGTTGTCAAGCGATGTTGGGGGGACAAACACAGACAGACAAACATATACACACACATACATACATATATATACATATACATATATGCGATGGGCTTCTTTCAGTTTCCACCTACCAAGTCCACTCACATGGCTTTGGTCGGCCCGAGGTTACAGTAGAAGACACTTGCTCAAGGTGCCACACAGTGGGAATGAACCAGGAACCATGTGGTTGGTAAGCAAGCTACTTACCACACAGCCACTCTTCTGTCAACTAAATATACATACATACATGCACACACACACACACACATACACACACACACATACACACACACACACACACATATTTAATATTTTGGACTAATGAGTATATGTCAATTAATGTGTTGAAGTGTTGAGCAGAACACTGGCACAGTTTGGGCTACCTGCTGTCATAAGCATTTGGGTTATATTTCCATTGGATCTACTTCAGGAACTCCACAGTGTTCTTTGAGATAAGAAATTATTATTATTATTATTATTATTATTATTATTATTAGTAGTAGTAGTAGTAGTAGTAGTAGTAGTAGTAGTAGTAGTAGTAGTATTTATTACACACACACACACACACATATATATGTCCAACATCGGGACCAACTTGTGTGCAAACATGGAGGCACATTGGCAAAATGCAGCACCTCTAAATGGAAACATTGCCTATCATTGTGGTTTTGTGGCACAAAGCAAAGCCTGCTTTACCATTCACTCAAGAAAACACACAGTAAATGATCTACAAACACTCAAGCAAACTGAGTCCTCAGCTTGTTCCATTTGCCAAAATCTTTGCAAGACACCACCAGGCCTCGAGAGATACATTTATGCATACAGAACATGATTACCACTTTATTTTACTGAACCCTCATTTATCATTCACAATGAGAGAATCCATCATGTACAGATACATGTGTGTGTGTGTGTGTGTGTTCTGATCAATAAGTATCCGGACTGTTGTTATAGTAATGAAGCTAAAGTACACAGAGTAAAGCCACTTGGCACAGATTAAACTTGAACTCTGCTGTGCATGTGCACTAAGTTTTAACATTCTAGCTCACTTCCAATATTTACAGTAGTGCTTGGAAGGAATGTGTGTAGCATGTGATCATTGCATTCACCATGACAAAGAAAGTTGAGCAGAGAATCTGTATAAAATTTTGCCAAATGCTTGATGATACCTGCTCAGACGCCTATGCAAAGTTTTCAAAACTTTTCATCATTCTCAACACAATCAAAGTGATCTTGTGCAATTGAAACCCAAATGTCTTTCTGGTCAGCTGAAAGCAATTATGGCACAAACTTGGCAGACTTGTGTCTCATACCCAAATCTTCAGTGATAATGGACTGAACTGAACCATAACTAATCTGCACATCCTTTGATAACTCATTGATGGTGATTCAACAATTTTCCCTCACAACTGATGCACATCTGTGATGTTTTTCTCAGTTCTGCTGGTTGTGGGTCTCCCAGAATGTTCATCAATATTGACATTTTTCAGCTATCTTGGAAACATCTGAACCACTTGTACACTTGTGTGCAGCTCATACAATCTTCTCCATACACTTTCTGTAACTTTGCACAGGCCTCTGAGCAGGTATCACCACGGCAACTTTCTCTGTCATGGTCAATGCGATGATCACACGCTACACACCTTCCTTCTAAGCACTACTGTAAACAGCGGATACGAGCTAGAACATTAAAAATTAGTGTGCATGCACAGCAGAGTTCAAGGTTAATTTTTGCCAAGCGGCTTTACTCTGCATACTTTAGCTTTGTTACTATGGCAACAGTTCGGATACTTATTGATCAGACCACACACACATGCACACACATACACGTATGCATGCACATGCACATACACACACACAAACACACATATATGTATCTGTATAGGATGCATTCTTATGATCAGACCTTATATATATATATATAATTATATACTTATATACAAATATACATATATTTTTTTACTTGGCATCAGCATTAGGGTCTCAATTCTGTTGTGGTGGACAGGTCTTTGTATGAGGGCCTATCTAACCCATACTACTAGGAGTGGGTGTGTGGTAAATAGCTTGCTTACCAACCACATGGTTCCAAGTTCAGTCCCACTGCGTGACACCTTGGGTAAGTGTCTCCAGCTATAGCCTCGGGCTGACCAAAGCCTTGTGAGTGGATTTGGTAAACAGAAACTGAAAGAAGCCCGTCATATATATATGTGTGTGTGTGTGTGTGTGTGTGTGTGTGTGTGTGTGTGTGTGTGTGTGTGTGTGTGTTTGTCTGTGTGTGTGTGTGTGTGTTTGTTTTTGTGTGTCTGTGTTTGTCCCCCACCATCGTTTGACAACCGATGTTGGTGTATTTATGTCCCCGTAACTACCGGTTCGGCAAAAGAGACCGATAGAATAAGTACTAGGCTTACAACGAATTAGTACTGGGGTCGATTTGTTTGATTAAAGGCAGTGCTCCAGCATGACCGCAGTCAAATGACTGAAACAAATAAAAGAATAAAAAGAAAAGAATAGAATATGAACATATTTATATATATAGCCTGGATCACCTGGATTGGGCAGATTGTCTGGTGCTGAGTCAGCTCCCCTGGCCACAGTATTTGCTCCATTCCCCTCATACTCTTGCCATAGGGATTGAAGAAATTCAGGCAAATATCTCAGCACTCCATGCATGCAATGAACCTGGTTAACAGAATGGGACAGGTACAAACTGTATATTCAAAGCTGTTCACCAATAGATAGGTTGGTGCATTAATCACAAAACCAAGCAGTTATTTCCCAAGGTATTTTGTCTGACTCTTTAACAATTCTGCCAAACCACTACCAATAGCATCAATATAATCTGAATTACTACATAAATCAGTATTGGAGAAATACAGAATAAAAGTGTGTTACCTGAGAGTATCATGAGTCACCAGTGACCCATAACCAGCCTCAATGATAGCATTTGCCAGCCCTTGACTTAATAATGATTTCATTTCTAGCAACATCTGCTGAGAGCACTCCTGCAAAAGATATGCATCATCATCATCATCATCAAACTTTTAACATGATTCTATATTAGTATGGGTTAGATAGGCTTGCCATACAAAGACCTGCCCACCACAACAGTCAATACAATAAATTATTGGCCAGTTCATATTTTTCACTTGCTATAAAGGATAAAAGACCCCCTTCAGTCATGAATGACCATGTGATTGCCTAGAAAGTTACCCTCCGAGGTCTAAGCCAGGGCAAGGTTGTTTATGGAAGACCAGCAGTCAGCCATGCATACCAGCTCCCCCTCCCCAAGCTACTGATGTCTTTCCCAAAGGCTGATACATCTTGGCATCAGTGACGTCACAACTCATTTCTACAACTGAGTGAATAGGTGCAACATGAAATAAAGTGTCTTGCTCAATAACAATACATAGTCTGATCCAGGAATTGAACTTACTAGTGCATGGTAGTGAGCCCAACACTCTAACCACTGAGCCATGCACCTTCACTTGCTTTAGCTTCTTTATATTTCATCATAAAAATAAAACTGTTTTCATGCTACACGATCTAACTTCAAACAAAGGAAGGCTAGATGGATTTAGAAGGGAAGGTTATAATTTTGAATTTTAATCCAAGGAAGAGAGGCATGCTCATAATACTTACATGCATTTTCATTCCTGTTAGTGATGAGGAAGGACCTAAATCCAAAAATCTTCAGCAAAATGACAGAGGTAAATTGTAATTATTTCTTTTGATGAGACATGACCAAATTTGACAGAACTTCTGTTTGGATCAACTCCAGTTTATTACTGGAACTAATTTTATTATTCTCATAACTTTGGAAAACAAAGTCACACAAGAGGTTCAGGGAGGAAGGAACATAGAATATTTACCTTGCGTTGAAGTCCATGTGAAGGATAAGACAGGTACTTTAATGTAAACTGAGGCCCCATACAGGAAACCACAGCTTGACTTCTCTCAGGGCTGAGGTTGATTTCTGAGTCTATGATATGAGCAAACTTTTGACAGATATTTTCTTGGATCTGTAGAGACAGAAAGTGAGAGATAATAACACATAATAAGGGTGGGTAAGTAGGCAGTACAATCTGCTGCATGGTCAGTTCATCAGTGGCTAAACTGAACAAAAGGTGCTTCAAAGGTCTCAGTCATTGCCTGCATGAGGTCCAACACTCGAAAGGAGTTCATCCACTTTGCCTCCATGAGGCCCAATGCTCAAAAATCCTTTTTATGTGCCACCAATATGGATGCCAGTTATGTGACGCCAGCATCAGCCACGACTGGGATTTCACTTGGCTTGACAGGTCTTCTCAAGCATAGCATATCGCCAAAGGTCTTGGTCACTAGTCATTGCCTCTGTGTGGCCCAAAGTTCGAAGATCATGCTTCACCACCTTGTTCCAGGTCTTCCTGAATCTTCCTCTACTACAGGTTCCCTTCACAGTTAGAGATCAGCACTTCTTCACACAGCTGTCCTCATTCATATGCATCACATGATCATACCAGCACAGTCATCTCTCTTGCGTACCACATCTGATGCCTCTTAAGCTTAACTTTTCTCTCAAGATGCTTACACTCTGTCAAACATGCACACTGACATTGCACATCCAGCAAAGCATAGTGGCTTCATTTCTTTCAAGCCTACACACGTCCTCGGCTGTCACAGCCCATGTTTCACTGCCATGTAGCATAGCCGTTTGCACACAGGCATCATACAATCTGCTTTTCACTCTGAGAGAGAGACCCTTTGTTACCAGTAGAGGTAGGAGCTCTCTGAACTTTGCCCAGCCTAATCTTATTCTCACAGCTACACTCTTGCAGCATCCACCTCCACTACTAACTTGGTAATCTAGATAACAGAAGCTATCTACTACCTCTAGCTTACCCCACCTGGCAGTTGATGGAGTCTATTTTTTGTACATTTTCAGTGTACATTTTTGTACATTTTATTGTACCTCTTCATCTTCCACATACAAAAGCTATTTTCCTTGTTAACCTTCCTATCATATTGCTGCACCTTTTATGTGTCCAAAACTTACACTGGGTGCATCTTATGTTGTTTCTACCTACACCTTTTCTACAGATTGAACAGGGCCATCTACATGAAGGGATTTGTGATCTGTCTGCCTTTCTACTTACTAAGACTTTGGGTTTTGCTATGTTAACTCTAAGTTACTTCGATTCTAGACCTTGCTTCCATGTGTGGAATTTCTTTAGTTCTGGTAATGATTCACCTATATATATATATATATATATATATACACACACACACACATATATATATATTCAATTTTTCACTCTTATTATTTAAATCTATATATACATGCATGCATGCATGTGTGCATGCACACACACACACGCACACTCACACACACATGCAATCCAGATACATTTTTTTCTCTCCTCATTCTTTTTTGTAGGAGAGTGTAAGCTCAAAATGTCAGACATCTTCCGTTTTTTTCTGAGCATCAAATTAATGCATCTTGTTTGTTGTTCTCTCACCTGTCTCTTTCGGCATAATTTTGAACCACCATATACATACATACATACATACATACATCAGGCAGTGGCTCTCATGGTTTCTGATCTTAATTGATTGGAAGTGTTATCATGTACATTGTTTTGTCTTGGTATAAAAGATGGGCTACAGCAAATATTCTGCTCAATACCACACATTTGCTTGTCAGTTGTTTGACCTTAACCAGTTCAGTATGTCCCTTGGTGGTTGACGATATGTACATCTCTGATCACGAGCAGAAGTAGTGGGGGAGCATCATAGCCATGTGTTGAGAGGAATTCTTTGGGGTTTGAATAATTCACCTTTGGAAACATGGGTGTTTTGCTCAACATCCTTAAACAAACCTTATTCAGGGACCTTTTGAACGGAATGGGCTACTCGACCTGAAGAAAATTCTAACTGGGCCCCACAAGCGAGGTCATGTGCTGTTTATCTTGATATGAGATCACCATGTCGTGCACATATGGTTGTGATGCATGTGCCTGGTGTACCCTTATCAGACGGGTAGTCATGATGGGTATATTGGGTTTTGTATATTTTACCCCAGTGTCACTTTGATGGCATGCACTGCTCTCATACATACATACACATGCACACACACACACACACACACACACACACACACACACACACACACACATATTCGATGGACTTCCACACAGTTTCTTTCTACCATATTCACTCACAAAGCATTGGTTGACCCAGGACTATAGTAGAAGACACTTGTTCAAGGTGCAACACATGTGGTTCCAAAGTGAGCTTCTTAACCACCCAGCCATGTCTGCACCTGATGTGTATTCAATTCAAGCAAATCCTTCATCATATCATCCTTTCTGACACTAATTTTGTGATCCTTGGTTGGTTGGAAGTAAACAATTTCCTGTATCAAAAGTCAATGAACAATTCCATATAAGTAGGGAAAATAACTTTTATTTTAAGTTTTTAAAAAAAAACATCACCCCAACTGAAGAAATCTAACACCACTTTTGACCCAAATTATGCAAAATTTTTGTGAGGTTCATAATGCCTACTCAAGTTCTTACCAAACTTGGTGTGCTGATTTAATGCAATGCAGAAGCAGTATATCTCAAGTTTCAGCTTTCAAGTTTAAGTAGTTTAGGAGTTATAGAGTTTTTAATTTGTTACTACTTAGGCCCTATTTTAGGAAATATCCTCTTCTTCTCCTTTTTATTTTGGTGACACTAAAAACCTTGACTATATTAACTGTTTTTCAGAATAGTAGGCTTAACCAACTAGAGTATCTAAAATAATGTCTCATAAGAGAAGTGCTTGTGTCACTCAAAGAATCAAAAAAATTTGGATGAAGAATCTCATACAATTTCAAGATTCACATAGGAAAAGAAGACCTGTTACTCTAGAAGAGTATTCTTTGGAAAACAACTGCAGGATACCAATGAAACTTCAAATTGTCGGTCGCTACCTGTTCCTTGGAGGTACCATCAAAGGAAGGAAAGAAAGAACAAAGGAAATTTCAAAAGAAGTAACTTTTTTGTGGCAAAAGAAATTAAATTTCCCGTATTTATCAACTCAAAATGTACAAGCAAAAGTAGAAAAAGTGCTGAATACCTATGATAAATGTGTAAAACAAGGAAAATACAATTCATTGAAAGGAATTTTTGACATCACAAAGGAAAATGGTGAATGACTGTGCAGTGAGAATAGAAGGTTATGTCATCTTCAAATTGAAAGCAAGGGACAGGTTGGATATGCAACTGGAAAGGCAGCCAGTTCCAAAACTATCCATCCATCCAAAAGAAGGAAAGTGTCCTTAATACCAACTTCAACCAGAGCAACTCCAGTGTCATCATCAACGTCTAAAGCAGAGACTGAAAGTGAATATCAAGAGTCTGAAAAATCAGATGAAGTATCCACACAAACAAGGAGGAAGTGTAGCAAAACTGGAACTGCAACCGAGTTAGTAATATCTTCCAAGCTCTCAACCCAAAAAGCAGCAACAGTTTGTCGACAATTATCTCAAGATGGAATCAATGTCAAGACTCCTTACCAATTTGGTTTTCAGATCGACTATCAAAGAAGTTGTTAAACTAAAAAACGAAAATGAAGAAAACACTACATTTATAAAGCTAGTCATTGCATTTTGATGGTAAACAAATTGATGACCAAGAATACCAAATGTTAGTTTTAAAAAATAAACAGAAAGAAGTTAAGTTAGAAGCATTCCAATTACCAAAGGGAAAAGCCGATACTGTTGTGAAAGGAATAACAGCTGTTTTAGATTAATACAATTTATGGAACTGTGTAAAGATGATTGTCGCTGATACAACTGGTGTGAACACTGGGAAAAGAAATGGCAATCTGTTTGCTCAAAAGAGTTTGAAAAAACCGCAATTTATTGGTTGTCAGCATCATATCCTTGATAGAGTTCTTCATGTTGTAATGGATAACAAACTTGGAGAGAAAAAAGTCATCTTCTAATATTAAATATTCATCACAGAGCTTCTAAGTAATTACAAGAAACTCCAGGCTAATTTCAAAAATGGTGAGGAAAAAAATACTGAATCAGCAGGATGGCAAGATGACATGAAATTTTTATTTCATTTGACCAGAGTTTTTTGTTTCTATGAAGAAACCAGAAAATTTCTTACTGTAAAGTTTAAAAAAATACCCAACTTAAGTAATGCAAGATGGAATTCTCAAGCAATACTAGCTCTTTTGATATTTATTCTTCTACCAGAGAAAAGAGTTTTGCTTCTCAATGTTTGTTGATTCATCTCTTACAGCTGGGCAGATTTTTGGCTTACTGACCAAATGTTCAATGCACATGATTATCAGAAGTTATGTGGTAGCCTGCAAGTTCATAAAAAAGCATTGAAATCTGAAAAAAATTTTTGGAGTCGAGAGCCATCAAAACTGGAAAATTCCAGAACAAATCAGAATGCAGAATGGGTAATCAAGTGCCTTCAAGATTTTTATGAAGTTTGTAAAAAGAAGGAGAAACTACAGCTTCGATTTATCTTATCTAACAAAACATATTAATTCTTTGTTATGTTTAAAAATCTGCAAACATTCAGCACCCTTTTTCTCATACAGTTATTTAAAATTGGAATTAAACCTATAACGTTAAAAGTATGTATTTATGTATTATTTTTAATTTTGTATATTATCGAATAGCCTAGTTATGAACCTTTGCATAGAGCAATTTCAATTCAGTAATCTTCAAAATGTATAAATATACTTTTATTCCACATCTCTCTTTTGTTTACAAAGATTTAGGCAGCGAAAATACTGAAGTGTGAATCTAGTGCCACCGAGTGATTATAATTTTAAAAGCCCATAACTCCGAAACTACTTCAACTAGAAAGCTGAATTTTCAGATATACTATTTCTGGATTGCATTGAATCAGCACACCAAGTTTCGTAAAAACTTGAGCAGGCGTTATGAACCCCCTAGAATTTTGCCTGATTTCGATCAAAAGTAGTGATCGATTTCCTAAGTTGGGGGTGACGTTTTTTTGAACAAAGCAAAATAAATGTTAGTTTCCTAACTTTTATGAAATTATACATCGAATTATAGTATAGTATAGCATAGGTTGTGAAAAAGTCATAACCCTAATATGTGTGTGTTACGGAGATGCACTTGCATAGCAAGCGACCTGATCTGAGATCGTGTGCTGGAACGAAAACAATTGCAGCGTGGAAGGTGTTTATAAGCCATTTGAGAAACACACAAAAACCATTAGATTCACTTCAACATTTAGATTTAATTTGCCAAACTATTTTCGTCACTTTGAGGTCTCAAAACGACAAAAATATTTCGGCAAATTAAATCTAAATGCTGAAGTGAATCTAACGGTTTTTGTGTGTTTCTTAAATGGCTTATAAACACCTTCCACGCTGCAATTGTTTATATATATATATATATATATATATAAGCAATGTTAATTCTCTAAATGAAGTATTAACAGTAACTGCACGATAAAGTGTAGTATATTGCCACTTAAGTGTGGCTGACCCCTAGGGGTGGATGTTACTGTTGCTTTTAGCCCCAGGAGGACATCTCCTCCAGCTGGCTTATCGACACACGAGTGTGTCCTGTTTGCCAAGGGAGTTATCCCTCTCACCTCGACCAGCAGCACGAACGTATCCGGATTTCAGGGTTATTTCCCTTCGTCGGCGTTCGACAGCTGATGACCTTGGTGAGAGAGACAAATCTGGCAAACCTTATATCTTCTTTTCCAGTGACATTCTTCACTGATATTGAAAAGGTGAAAACAAGCAATGTTAATTCTCTAAATGAAGTATTAACAGTAACTGCACGATAAAGTGTAGTATATTGCCACTTAAGTGTGGCTGACCCCTAGGGGTGGATGTTACTGTTGCTTTTAGCCCCAGGAGGACATCTCCTCCAGCTGGCTTATCGACACACGACTGTGTCCTGTTTGCCAAGGGAGTTATCCCTCTCACCTCGACCAGCAGCACGAACGTATCCGGATTTCAGGGTTATTTCCCTTCGTCGGCGTTCGACAGCTGATGACCTTGGTGAGAGAGACAAATCTGGCAAACCTTATATCTTCTTTTCCAGTGACATTCTTCACTGATATTGAACCCTGAAATCCGGATACGTTCGTGCTGCTGGTCGAGGTGAGAGGGATAACTCCCTTGGCAAACAGGACACAGTCGTGTGTCGATAAGCCAGCTGGAGGAGATGTCCTCCTGGGGCTAAAAGCAACAGTAACATCCACCCCTAGGGGTCAGCCACACTTAAGTGGCAATATACTACACTTTATCGTGCAGTTACTGTTAATACGTCATTTAGAGAATTAACATTGCTTGTTTTCACCTTTTCAATATCAGTGAAGAATGTCACTGGAAAAGAAGATATAAGGTTTGCCAGATTTGTCTCTCTCACCAAGGTCATCAGCTGTCGAACGCCGACGAAGGGAAATAACCCTGAAATCCGGATACGTTCGTGCTGCTGGTCGAGGTGAGAGGGATAACTCCCTTGGCAAACAGGACACAGTCGTGTGTCGATAAGCCAGCTGGAGGAGATGTCCTCCTGGGGCTAAAAGCAACAGTAACATCCACCCCTAGGGGTCAGCCACACTTAAGTGGCAATATACTACACTTTATCGTGCAGTTACTGTTAATACTTCATTTAGAGAATTAACATTGCTTGTTTTCACCTTTTCAATATCAGTGAAGAATGTCACTGGAAAAGAAGATATAAGGTTTGCCAGATTTGTCTCTCTCACCAAGGTCATCAGCTGTCGAACGCCGACGAAGGGAAATAACCCTGAAATCCGGATACGTTCGTGCTGCTGGTCGAGGTGAGAGGAATAACTCCCTTGGCAAACAGGACACAGTCGTGTGTCGATAAGCCAGCTGGAGGAGATGTCCTCCTGGGGCTAAAAGCAACAGTAACATCCACCCCTAGGGGTCAGCCACACTTAAGTGGCAATATACTACACTTTATTGTGCAGTTACTGTTAATACTTCATTTAGAGAATTAACATTGCTTGTTTTCACCTTTTCAATATCAGTGAAGAATGTCACTGGAAAAGAAGATATAAGGTTTGCCAGATTTGTCTCTCTCACCAAGGTCATCAGCTGTCGAACGCCGACGAAGGGAAATAACCCTGAAATCCGGATACGTTCGTGCTGCTGGTCGAGGTGAGAGGGATAACTCCCTTGGCAAACAGGACACAGTCGTGTGTCGATAAGCCAGCTGGAGGAGATGTCCTCCTGGGGCTAAAAGCAACAGTAACATCCACCCCTAGGGGTCAGCCACACTTAAGTGGCAATATACTACACTTTATATATATATATATATATATATATATATATATATATATATATATATTAGAAATATAATATTTCTAAATCTCTCAGAGAGATTTAAGCAGTAGTGGAGCAATAAAGTTGTAGTATATTGTCAACTTAATGTGACAATCCCAATAAGGGAACACACTACTGCCGTTTAGCCCTAGGAAGCTGGACCGCTTCCTGTCGGCCTTGACACAATTACTGTGTCCTTAAGTTTGCGAGGGGGAGACAAGCTCCTCCACCCAGCCTAGCCAGCATTCAGGGACTCAGAAACATGTCCCTGAATGCTGGCTAGGCTGGGTGGAGGAGCTTGTCTCCCCCTCGCAAACTTAAGGACACAGTAATTGTGTCATGGCTGACAGGAAGCGGTCCAGCTTCCTAGGGCTAAACGGCAGTAGTGTGTTCCCTTATTGGGATTGTCACATTAAGTTGACAATATACTACAACTTTATATATATATATATATATATAGATATGCAGGGCAGGGAATCGTCAATTAGTAATAAAATTAATAATTTTGCCGGGTAGCTCAGTATGAAAAAACCTTCTTCGGTACCCGGCAAAATTGTTGATTATTAATTTTATTACTAATTGACGATTCCCTGCCCTGCATATCTATATTTTAATAATAACTCTAAGGTGGATAGTTTAACCACAGGAATTCGTACGAGTCTCTTTCCTGTGCGGGACTATTTCTGATACACACTGAATTGAAATTCATTAGGGCGAGGGATTTTGAACTTACTGGCCGATAAATTTCTTAACGTCTTCCTCACGTGGTATTGATGTTCACATGGTCAAAATTAACGTGAGTTATTTAGACATTAACAAATTTATTAGAATATTTAGCTGAAGATCAGAATAGAGTATTTTACTCTTAACTGTGAAACAATTGTACTAAATTAACTAAAGGCAAGTGTTTTTTACTCTTCTCTACTGTTTTTTGTTCTGTGTGTATCAAAAATATCGCTATCAATCTGGAGTAATAATTTGTAGTTTTGAAATCAGTAGTTCTTTGACTGCTATTTCTGAATTCTCAGTATGTTGGAGAAGCAGGTTACTGTCAATCCCTATATATTTATGATTATATATATATATATATATATATATATATATATATATATATATATACATATATATATATATATATATATATATATATACATATATATATACATATATATATACATATATATATACATATATATATATATATATACATATATATATACATATATATATACATATATATATACATATATATATACATATATATATACATATATATATACATATATATATACATATATATATATATATATATATATATATATATATATATATATATATACATATATATATACATATATATATACATATATATATACATATATATATATATATATATATATATACATATATATATACATATATATATACATATATATATATATACATATATATATACATATATATATACATATATATATATATATATATATATATATATATATATATATATATATATATACATATATATATACATATATATATACATATATATATACATATATATATACATATATATATATATATATATATATATATATATATATATACACACACACAATGGGCTTCTTTCGGTTTCCATCTACCAAATCTACTCACAACAGATGAGATACGACGACAGAAAAGACATCCAGCCATAGAAAATTTGCTTAAACAAATTCCATCTGACACCCTTATCTTTCATAAGTCTATAGCTGTCACCATACATACCATTTTCCACCGTATGACCCAAAGTAATTCATTTGGATTTAGTTGTTTCCCTTGGCTGTCTTAAAAATTAATCATTAAGTGAATGATTTTCTTTTCACTAGGAATTATATATAAAATTGTTTTTGATCATTATATTATATACAAAAGCCTCCACTTAACTGAATGCCTCAGGCCTACAGCAACAATCATCAATTAGTACATCATCGGTTCATCATCTCGTAGTTACCTACCCTCCAGTCTATATTAGAAACAGACAGAAGATTATAAATTTGAAGGAAGAGGGTCATCTTTTAGTTGCTTTTCTCACTTGACAGTGGCCATGCTGGGACAACGCCTTGAAGTATTTTTAGTTGAATGAACCAACCCTAGTACTTAATTTTTGTCAAGCCTGGTACTTATTCTACTGGTCACTTTTGCTGAATTGCTAAGTTACAGGGATGTAAACATACCAACACCGGTTGTCAAGCAGTGGTGGGGGCACATAAAATACACCATTTTGAGCGTGGCCGTTGCCAGTACCGCCTGACTGGCCTTCGTGCCGGTGGCACGTAAAAGCACCCACTACACTCTCTGAGTGGTTGGCATTAGGAAGGGCATCCAGCTGTAGAAACTCTGCCAAATCAGATTGGAGCCTGGTGTAGCCATCTGGTTTCACCAGTCCTCAGTCAAATCGTCCAACCCATGCTAGCATGGAAAGCGGACGTTAAACGACGATGATGATGATGATGATGATGATATATATATATATATATATATATATATATATATATATATACGACAGGCTTTTTTCAGTTTCTGGCTACCAAATCCACTCACAAGGCTTTGGTCAGCCTGAAGCTATAGAAGAAGATACTTGCCCAAGGTGCCATACAGTGGAACTGAACCCAGAACCATGTGGTTGGGAAGCAAGCTTCTTTCCACACAATGCCTGTGCCTAAAGTTATTTGATTAAATTATCCCCAGTACTAGACTGGTTCTTCTTTTTCGCCCTTTCAAAGCCTAGCCAGGCTCATGGGCCCGGTTTCTATGGCATATGTGTTCCCCCCAGCTGGACGGGACGCCAGTCCATCGCAGTGTTACTCAAGAAACAATAAGAGAAAGTTGGGGCGAAAGAGTACAGCAGGGGTTGCCACCACCCCCTGCCGCAGTCTCGTGGAGCTTAGGTGTTTTCGCTCAATAAACACTCACAACGCCCAGTCTGGGAATCGAAACCACAATCCTCCGACTGCGAGTGCACTGCCCTAACCACTGGGTCATTGTGCCTCTACCTAGACTGGTACTTTATTTTATTTTATTGACCCCCCAAAAAAATGAAAGCTAAAGTTGATTTCAGTGGGATTTGAACTCAAAACATAAAGGACCAAAAGAAATATTGCATATTTTGTCTGACATATTTATGATTCTGCCAATCCATTACTGTAAATTTTTCCAGCTATAAATACAAGGTCTGAAATTTTATAGCTGGGGCCTAGTCAGTTGCATCGACCCTGAAAGGATGAAAAGCAAAGTTGATCTTGGCAGAATTTGAACTCAGAACATGAAGCCAAAAGAAATGCCACTAAACATTTTATTCAGTGTTCTAACAATTCTGCCAGCTTGCAGCCTTAAATAATAATTCTCTCTGCTTTAGGCACAACACTTGGAATTCTGAGGGGTGGGGGTTAGTCAACTACATCAACCCCAGTGCTCAACTGGCATTTATTTTATCGACTCCAAAAGGATGAAAGGCAACATCAATGCCAGATGAAATGCTGCTAATGATTCTGCAAGCTCACCACCTTACTAATATAATAATAATCCTTTCTATTATAGGCACAAGGCCTAAAATTTTGGGGAGGGGCTGAGTCGATTACACTGACCCCCAGTGTTCAACTGGTACTTATTTTATCAATCCTGAAAGAAGACCTTGGTGGAATTTGAACTCAGAACATAAAGATGGGCGAAATGCTGCTAAGCATTTTTTTCCAGCATGCTGATGATTCTGTAAGCTCACCATCTTAATAATAATAATAATCTGTTCTACTAAAGATACAAGGCCTGAAATTTGGTGGGAGGAGACGAGTTGATTACATTGACCCCAGTGTTTCACTGGTACTTAATTTATTAACCCTGAAAGGATGGAAGGCAAAGTCGAACTCGGCAGAATTTGAACTCAGAACGTAGTGGCAGGCAAAATACCACTAAGCCAGCTCTCTGCTTTATTAATACTACTCCTACTATAACTACTATTAATAATAATGATAATAATAATAATCCTTTCTACTCTCGGCACAAGGCCTGAAATTTTGAGGGAGGTGGCTAGTCAATTACATCAACCCCAGTGCTCAACTTGTACTTATTTTATTGACCCCAAAAGGATGAAACCTTGGTGGAATTTGAACTCAGAACATAAAGCAGGGAGAAATGCCATGAAGCATTTTGCCCAACAATTCTTCCAGCTTACCACTTTAATAGCCAGATACAATACCAGGCAGTGGCTCTCATCACGTCTGATTTTAACTTATTAGAAGTGTTATCATGGACATGTTTTGTCATGGTTAAAAAGATGGGCTACAACAAATATGCTGTTCAATACCACAGATCTGCTTATCAGTTGCTTGATCTTAACCAGTTGAGCATGATCCTTAGTGGCTGACAATATGTGCATCTCTGATCACAAGCAGGAGTAGTGGGGGGGGGGGGGAGCATCATAGCCAGGTGTTGAAAGGAATTCTTTGGGGTTTAAATAATTCACCCCTGGAAACAGGTGTTTCATTCATCATTCTTAAATAACCCTTATTTAGAGACCTTCTGAGCAGAATGAGCTACTTAACCTGGAGGAATTTCTAGCTGGGCCCCACCTACAAGGTCATGCATTGTTTATCTTGATGTGAGATCACCATGTCATGCACATATGGTTGTGATGCATGTGCCTAGTGTACCCTTATCAGACGGGTAGTCATGATGTGTATATTGGGCTTTGTATACTTGTACCCCAGTGTCACTTTGATGGCATGCATTTCTCTCTAACTCAATAATAATAGAAATAATAATAATAATATGCAGTACCAGACAGTGGCTCACATGACTTCTAATTTTAACTGTCTGGAAGTGTTAGCATGTACATTGTTTTGTCTTGGTATAAAAGATGGGCAAATATTCTGTTCAATACCACAGCTCTACTTGATCTTAACCACTTGAGCATGACCCTTAGTGGCTGATGATTTGTGCATCTCTGATCACGAGCAGAAGTAGTTGGGGGAGCATCATAGCCATGTGTTGAGAGGAATTCTTTGGGATTTGGATAATTCACCAGTGGAAGCAAGAGTATTTCATCCAACATCCTTAAACAACCCTTATTCAGGGATGTTTTGAGTGGGATGGGTAACTCAACCTGAAGAAAATTCTAACTGGGCCCTACCTGCAAGGTCATGCGCTGTTTATTTTGATATGAGATCACCAGGTTGTGCATATATGGTTGTGATGCATGTGCCTGGTGTACCTATATCGGACAGGTAGTCATGAAGGGTATTGTATATGAATGGGCTTTGTATATTTTACCCCAGTGTCACTTTGATGGCATGCACTATTCTCTCATTCAATAATAAAGTAGACATCATTGCATTATGGATTAATAATGATATTTATTTCAAATTATTTCCATTCAAACATACATGATATAGATATTAAGGAAACAATACAATTTGTGAGGGGATTTGGGGAATAAAAATGCTCTGAAATGGAGGAAGAAAAAAAAAATCAGGGAGGAAAAAAATGAAAATGTTTGTTTTTTTAAAGACCTTATTGCAACGTTCCATTTTTGTTGCCTTTGTAAAATATATACAAATTTCCATTTTCATGTAAGTAATTGTTTAGATGGTTTAAAGCCATACTTGAGATTTTTGTTGAATTTTTTTTTTGTTTTTGTTTTTCATTGAGTGCAAAGTTTGACTTAAAAATATTTACAAATGATTTTGTGTTTTAACCCTTTAGTATTCAGAAACTTATGTATTCACATTGTTTTGAATTAATCGTGCATTATCTTATAGCTTCAAGGTTTTGATGATGTGATTGTTTATTTTGAGGATGACATTGTAGAGTATGTGTGAGAGACCAGATTTGGCTGGTTTGAACAAAAAGCATGTAGAATATTTGGGCCTGATATGGCTGGTTTAAATGCCAAAGGGTTAAATATTATGGAGTAAAAGCCAATGGTTCCTTTCTTGTAGCCTAATGGCTATAGGCTTGTTCCTTCTCTTGAGAAAGAAAGGAGGTGGATGCAAAAAGAAACTGGGACAAAATGAAAGAAAACCAAAATATTGAGAGAAATGATGCAGTGCAAAATCTGAATTAGTCATGGGTAAAATGGGGCCTGCAGGCTGCATTGCATCCCATAGGACTTTCTGAATGGGATGCCTAATAAAAGTAATGTTTATCACCAATTTGTTAGATACCTAACAAAATTTACCTTGAATTTTTTTTAGTAGTGTAACCCAATTGATGATAAGCCACGACCCATGTAGCCCACTTTTTGAGAAATGTTGCCTATGCCTGATCTAAATGTTGCACAATTTCAACCAAAATTTTTTTAAAATTTTATGGGAAAAGAGAAAAAACAAAGCATCTCCTCAGTTCCTGTTTCCACTCATACAATTTACACTAGGTTTTGTAAAATCTGTTAATGCTGCTTCAACTAAAATGTGTTCAGTTTCAGATACAAATTAAAGTGCTCCAAGCAAAGATGAAATGTAAAAATGAAAAACAAAAAGGAAGGAACAAAAACCAAAAGGATGAAAAAAGGAAATACATAGGTCTACATGAGATGTGCCACACCGCTCTCAAAGTATTAGATAAGCAAAATAAATATTTGATTCCATTTTAACTAAAAAAGTTAATAGATGAAAACAAATGGAAAGTCGTCTGTACATATGTCAGGGATATTTGACATGGTGACATCAAGCTGAATGCAATAAATAGTAAAAGTATATACATAGTTGGTATTTATCAGCATTTTATTCTACTACTATAAGTATTCCAATGTGGACTGTATCCAACCTATAAGAAATATTATTCATTTATCATCCCAATTCAATGGACTGACATTGAGAATAAGTAGCTGAGAAATAATATCCTGGGGATTTAAAAGCATTGGCACATTCATCTTGATGGAAAATTCACGTCTTCAGGTATTAAGGGAATTTACTCCATCATATCAAGGAACTCTGCACAAAGTGGGGTTGGACTGATGTTCAACAAGGTACTACAGGGCATCAAGTCCGACAGTGATCATGTCCTTATAACCGAATTTGAAGGAAACTATTAGAACTGTTGTAGATAGCTACTTGCTTCCAAAACTCCATTGACAAAGAGGATATGGAGGAAAATCTATGTAAAACTTTGTGTCTTACTGGTGCAGCTAATAACATATGACCATCTTTGGTGACTTTAACAACTGAATTGATTTGGAAGACATGTCCTTCTCATTATTTAACCTCACTAAATAGAATGGTGTCCTTTTAGGAACACAACTTCACCTCTCCTACCACAGTTTTAGAAGTGTACAAGTGAACTGTGGACATATGAGGGTTGCACAACTCTAGCCAAGAATAACTAGATTACATCCTCATGAGAAAAAAAAAGTGTCACGAGCGTGATGAACCCAAAAGTTTACTATAGCTTCAACACAATTGGGTCTGATTATAGAATTGTGACAACAAAGTGAGCCTGAGCTACTAAGTCCAGGAGACAACAAGAATGAAGATATCTCCACCAACCTTATTGGCATTGACAAAAAACTGTTGAGTTGAAAAAGGTGCTGAAGTTGATAGGATCCCACCTGAGGTTACTCAAGGACTGCAACAAGAAAGCAGAAGGACACAACCACAACAATGGTCTCTTTCAAACATTATTTTTTTTTTTTCAAGTCCAGATCACTTACCAAGACTGACAACTATCATGGTATCAGGGTAGCCTGCCTTTCCGCAACTGTATATTCAGATAATCTCTAACAAGATAAATGTAGCCATCAGCCCCAAGCTGAGATATAACCAGAATAGTTTCCATGTGAAGCAAACAATATTGCACAGATCCTGGTCCTTTCTGAGAATAATAGAAGAGAATGAAAAACCTATTCACTGTTATCTTGATATTTATCAACTTCAAGAAAACATTTGATTCAATTCATAAGAAGAAATGAATGATGAAGACCCTTGAGGTATAAGGAAAACTACCTCAAATCCTTCAAACCAGCAAGTCCACACACATACACAGCACAGAATGGTGAAATTAAAGTGCTTGAGAAGCAGATTGAGGTTCTACAAAATGACACATGTTATCATTTTGGCTATGCCCTCAACAAGCAATTGGGGCTAATAAGAAACTAGAGTTCATCATAATACCAAGGGGAGCTCAGGAAGATTGGTTTGATGACACTAATTGATTTGGACCTTACCAATGACATCACTTTGATAATGGGAGAAATCACAAATGATCAGATCCTTCTGTCAAGGATATAAACTCAGTGCAACAAAGTCAGGCTACATCATAAGCCACTCAAATTATTGAAGGTACTCCATTCAAGCAGGTTTATGGTTTCAAGTTCTTGGAAGCATTCACAGAAACCTTGGAGAGGGTGGGGGCATCAAAATGCAACGAGGGTTGACTGGAATCTGCTCAGTGTTATAAAGAATATGTAAACCTCCTCCCTCTCCTGA
>NC_142928.1:99269392-99316892 GCF_046866305.1 Octopus bimaculoides
TACTTTATTTATCGACCCCGAAAGGATGAAAGGCAAAGTCGACCTCGGCGGAATTTGAACTCAGAATGTAACGGCAGACGAAATACTGCTAAGCATCTCGCCCGGCTCGCTAACGTTTCTGCCAGCTCGCTCGCCATCATTACATGTATATGGTTTACTTATCCTCTGCTTAGTAGCCTGTGGGTCAACCCTTTAGCATTCAGATTATTCTGTCAAATATAAAGCACATTTATTCACATTGCTTTGAATTAATCATGCATTATCTTGAAGCTTCAAAAGTATGATGATGGGATTGTTTGTTTTTAAAACAACATTGTAGGCTAGGTGTGAGAGGCCAGATATAGCCAGTTTGAACATAAAACAAAAAGAATATTTGGGCTGGATATGGTCAGTTTAAATGCCAAAGAGTTAGACATACTAGATATTCAAAACAATTCAAATGAGTACTGAGTGCTACAATGATATTAGTTTCCCAAAACAGTGGCCCACACAAAACAATTTGAATAACAATAACTTGTAATAATAACCACAATGATATAGCTTCATTTCAGATCTACTCCCTTCCAGATTTAACAGATTTTAAAATAATAATGAAAAGAAAAGAGGTGCTTGTGTGTGTGTGTCCACGAGCGCATGTGTGTGCGTGCGTGCACATGCACATATGTGTGTAATTCTTTTTTAGAATTGAATTTCAAAGCACATAAATACTATAAATAAAAGTATGTGAAAATTAGGCTCAAAAACCCTTTTGGATAAAAAAAGTTGAAGGCAGCCCATGGATCATGACCCCACATCTCTGGTATGCATGAAGGGCAGCCTTTGACATTTTCTATCCAAAAGAGTTCTTCAACCCAATTTTTACATGATATTATTTATAGCATTTATGTGCTTCAAGATCTAATTCCCACCAAAATTATTTCATGTTCTCTCAAAAGTTTAGAAAATCTTATAACATGAACAATATATAAATACATACATATATATATATACATATATATATATATATATATATATATATATATATATATATATATATATATATATATATATGTATATAGTAGTAGTAGTAGTAGTAGTAGTAGTAGTAGTAGTAGTAATAGTAGGGCTATCTATCAAAGTAAGAAAAATTTCTCACTGAGGTGCAAGTTTAAGGGTAGGAGGGAGATCGTGTGACAAACATGCCTTTCCAGTAGCACTAGCAGGGTAACAGATGAAGTGAATTTAGTTTCAGCCAAGAATCAAGAGTAGGTTAGAGATTTACCTCTTTCTACACAACATCTATCATAACTATAATAATGGTAGGCTACCTCTAGAGTGGCGGTGTTTGTGTAAAGCAGAGTAAGAAAGAAAGGCAAAAACAAAAAAAAAAGCAATTTAAAGTGAGGAGACATTTTGAAGGGAGACAAATGAGAGCTCACCTGTAACCAGGGAGCTCCAGGGTGGAGGGTGTATTGGTCATAAGCAGAGAGCCATGCATCCAGGTGAAACAGAGATTCATGCAAATCTAAATTTTCCCCTTCGCCTGCCATCATTGCTGCAGCTACTGCTGAAGATAATGTTAGGTTGTTTGCTTTATTTTGTCTTTTGTTGTTAGTTTTTTGTTTCTTTTTTTTTTATGTTTTTTTTTTGTTTTTAAATTTTGGTTTTGTCTTTAAATAAAGGTCTGGCTCTGTAATTGGTTCCTTTCTGTGTTGATTAATGTAACCAGTTGAAAAGTTAAATCACCAAGATGTTCCAGCATGAAATAGGGACAATACCATTTCAATACAACAGAACATGATGGTAATTGAGAGATGAGAAGAAACATTCATTCCAATAATCTTTTTTTTTTCTTTTTCAAAATGTTCTTTAAAATAACATTTCCACATCTGTTCCTGTCATACAGAAACAAAACCAATGATAATGGGGGTTAAAAAAAAAAAAGAATGGAAAAAAAAAAAATGGAAAAAAGGACTCTGTACATGTGGTTCGGTTCAGTGACAAAGTGATTAAATAGCATGACAGTGAAGTTTCAAATGAGAACTGAAGATGTAGCAGTCAATGAGTGTCACAATGAAATATTTACAATAATGCTAACCCTGAGATGGAAATGGATGATCAAGATGAAAATAAATACAGCCAGAAGCTGTAGTTAATGCTAGGGAATAAGTGGTTGTATATCCGGAGGGTTTTCCCCATAACAGTGTTTAGCTTGTGGATTTCTATAGGAATTTTCGTGTTGAACACTCTGAAAAGAAAAAAAAAAAAGAAAAAGAAAATTTAAAGAAATAAATAAATGTTGATATAAAATTGTAATTTTTATTTTTTTAACTCATTTCAGTCATTCGATTGCAGCCATGCTGGAGCACTACCTTAAATGGAATTACAGAAATGTAAACACACCAACATCAGTTGTCAAGCAATGGTGGGGGGTACAACACAGACACAAAGACACACACACACACACACATAAATATGTACATATATATACTGGGTGTGGTGAATAAATTGTCGTCTAAATTACGCAAAAATGAAAATAACACTGACATCTCATTTTAACAGATATATTTACCAAAATTACATTAAAATATCTTGAAATACTAAAGAGTAAATTTATTCAATAAAATCACCATTGGCTTCAACCACAGCCTCCAGACGACTTTGGAATCTCCCTCAACTCTTCTGGATGGTCTCTTTGTTTAAGTTGGTGAATGCTGCCATAATCCTTGCTTTCAGTTCATCTTTGATGTTACAAGGAGTTTTGTTGGTCTCTCACTCAACTGTGCCCTACACATAATAATTCGAGGGGGTTGCAGTCTGGGGACTTAGGTGGCCAGATGTTAGGGGTGGTGTGGTTGCAGAAATTGTCTGACAGCCATGACTGGGTTCTTCTGCTTGTGTGGCATGGTGCAGAATCCTGTTGCCAGACATAGGGTCTTCTAGCAGTCTTCCTCTTGACCCAGTGCAGCACTCTCTCCTCCAGGCACTTGATGTAGGCCTCTGTGTTGAGTCTGAGGCCGTGTTGGAAGATAAATGGAGGCATAACGTCACCATCACTAGTGATCACTCCAAACACCATAATGGTGACTGGATGTTTGATTTTTATCAATCTCAGTACATGTCCTCAGACTAACACCCAAACACTCTGGAATGTTTGTATTGGAGCTTCTGGCATGAATGCCAAGCAGTACAGCATGTCATTTTCAAATTTCTGGCAGTGTGTCATGGTGCTGTTTTTCTCACAGATGGTGCCCAGCTGACCCTACTATACTATGTAGTTGACAAAATCAAAAACAAACAATGCACATTGGTAAAATTAAAAACATAAAATGGCAACAATTTACCCATCACACCCTATATATATATATATATATATATATATATATATATACAATGGGCTTCTTTCAGTGTCTGACTACCAAATCCACTCACGGCTTTGGTTGGCCCAAGGCTATAACAGAAAACACTTGCCCAGGGTGCCATGCAGTGGGACTGAACTCGATTAAAAAGATTTGAAAATATCAATTTTAATCTTTTAATTTTCTAACAGGCCATATAGGCCCAGATATTCTTCTTCTTGTTTTATGTTCAAACTAACCAGATCTGGCCTCTCACACCTACCCTACAATGTCATTCTTAAAATAAAGAATCACTTCATTGAAATCTTGAAATTAAGAGATAAAGCATGATTAATTGAAAACAATGTGAATAAATGAGCATTACATTTGATAGAGTATTCTGAATGCTAAAGGGTTTTATGCTCATTCAGCTAAAGCAGGGTTTCTCAACCATTTTTTATCTATGGACGCCTTTAATTACTGTTTTATTCTGATGGACTCCCATAGCCATTCGATGGTTAAAACTAGTTTTGTAGATACTTTTTCCAAAATTCCTATTTTTGTTTTTCACACATTATCTTATGTAGGCTGAATTATGTAAACTGTTAGAGAATGAAACCTAGCTGTTTCTTGCAATACATACTCATCTTTACTTTACTTTTACTTTTCTTTTACTTGTTTCAGTCATTTGACTGCAGCCATGCTGGAGCACAGCCTGTAGTTGAGCAAATCGACCCCAGGACTTATTCTTTGTAAGCCTAGTACTTATTCTATCGGTCTCTTATTGCCGAACCGCTAAGTTACGGGGACGTGAACACACCAGCATCGGTTGTCAAGCGATGTTGGAGGGACAAGCACAGACACACAAACACACACACACACACACACACACACATATATATATATATATATATATATATATATATATATATATATATATATATATATATATACATACATATATACAAAGGGCTTCTTTCAGTTTCCGTCTACCAAATCCACTCACACGGCTTTGGTCAGCCTGAGGCTATAGTAGAAGACACTTGCCCAAGGTGCCATGCAGTGGGACTGAACCCGGAACCATGTGGTTGGTAAGCAAGCTACTTACCACACAGTCACTCCTGCGCCTATACATACATCTAAAGCAAAATTTTTCAGGGAGCCATTAAAAAAATATTGTGGATCCCCAATTTACTATTTTGTTGTGTGGACCTCCAAATCCCAATCTTATATGGACCCTCAGGGGCCATATGGACCCCAGCTGAGAACCACTGAGTTAAAGTCTACTGAAAATCTAATTGTTTTTTTTTCTGACATCAAGCATGGTTATGCGATTAAGAAACTTGCTTTGCAATCATGTGGTTTCAGGTTCAGTCCTATTGTGTGGCATCTAGAGCAAGTGTCTTCAACTATAGCTCTGGGCCAACTAATGCCTTGTGAACGAATTTGGTAGACAGAAATTGTGTGGAAGCCCATTGTAAATGTGTGTATGTGTGTCCACTTCCACCACTTGACAACCTGTGTTGGTGTGGTTATATCCTCATAACCCAGCAGTTCAGTAAAAGGACTTAAAAAAAAACTAAGTACAAGTATCGATTTGTTTGACTAAACCTGTCGAGGTGGTACCCCAGCATGGTCTCAGTCCAAGGAGAAAGACAAAAAAATTAGTTTGCTTGCTGACTCAGTTGTAGCTGTTGTGTAGCTGAAAGATATCTTATCTGCAGGCTTTATTTAGCATAAAACTGCATGCAACAATATAATTCTGTGTGAATATAACTATTTGTGTCCAGATGACACATAAATGACTACACTTGCACAACAAAACTCAGTACAGCTTATTAATTCTAATGAACAATTTCCTCTACATCAATAAGACTGCATGTTATGCTACTCAACAGAGCAGTTTTCCTTTTATAATAGAATAATTAACTTTGTCCATTGTTTAAATAATATATACAATACTAACTGTAAGAAACCTGATGCGTTTGTGAATAAAACTCATAGACTATTGGCTCATTTAATACTTTCAGAGGGAATTTTTATTGATAATGGCTTCAAATTTTGGCACAAGGCCAGCACTTTTCTGAGGAGCGTGGTCCGTTAATTGCATACTTCAACCACAATGCTCAACTGGTACTTATTTTATCAACTCTGAAAGACAAAGTCAACCTTAGCAGAATTTGAACTCAGAACATAATGAGTCAGAAGAACTGACATTAAGAATTTTTCTATGACATTCTAATGATTCTGTCATCTTGGAATTGTTACTAATAATTATTTCTACTCTAGGCACAAGGCCTTGAAAATTTTTGTGGAAGGGGCTAGTCGATTATATTGACCCCAGTGCATAACTGGTACTTATTTCATCAACCCTGAAAGAATGAAAGGTAAATTCGACCTTGGCGGAATTTGAACACTAAGCATTTCGCCCAGCATGCTGACAATTCCACCAGCTCGCTGCCTTAAAGAATTGTTACTAATAATATAATGTAGTACAGTACTCCTATAGACTGTAGCACTTGTTATTTGGTCCTAAATTAAATTTATGATCAAAAGCATTCCAGTTGTGGTTATTTATTTATTTCTAGAAACTATCTAAGACTAATTATCAAATGTGTCCTCCTCTTGTTAAGGTGATGGCATGTGATTTGTCTGTTAATTTTTTATAGGTCAAACACAGACTCTTCAATTTAATACATTGTATAGTGTATTGGTTTCAGATTTTGGCACAAGGCTGGCAATTTCATGGGAGAAAGTAATTCAATTACATCAACCCTGGTGCTCAACTGGTACTCATTTTATTGACCCTGAAAGGATGAAAGACAAAGACAACCTTGGTAAAATTTGAACTCAGAACATAAAGATAGACTCAATGCTGCTCAGCACTTTTCCCATTGTGCAAATGATTTTGCCAGGTCATTGCCTAGATACATTCTATTGTATACTAGCAGAAATATCCAGCGTTACCTGGATTAAAGAAAATAATGAAATTCCAAAATGCCTTTTAGATCTCTAACATGACACATGGATTATGCAGTTCTCAACAGTAATTAGCTGAGGTACAAACTATTAATGTCAATAACATATTTTGTCCAATGTTCTCACTGTCAAAATTGTTAAAAAAAAGCAGGTAGTTCTTTGTCTTTGCAATCACCTTCAATTGTCAGTACTTATTTGAAACACATTGAACCTGAAAATGCATAAACTTGAGAAGAACCAGCCTGCAGGCACTCCTCTCCTGTTAAAAAGTACATCAACTCCATGCAAAATACATTTAAATGAGCATTCATTATAACGGCATTCCCACATGCATTCTTTTCAAGTTATTTCGATGTTACACTCGCTTGCCCTAAGCCTTATTGCATGCAAATGGAGAAAACGTTCACTGCGTATATATCGATCGCTGTACGCCAGCGTCTAACAGCTTTGGCTTTTTAATGCACAAAAAATTGAAATTATTTTTTTTCTGTGCCTCTGATTAAAATTTTCAAAAAACAAACCCGGCCACGTTACTTGGAAAAAAATAATCTTTATTGTGCTGGTTTTTCGTAAAATTTCATGCATGGGAAAGGCAACAAAATCGCCCCTCCCCACTTTGAATGGGATATTCCTATCTTGAAAAGTAATAATTGATTATCTCGGTAACCATGGGAGTTGGAGGACAATAAAAATCTCCTGAACATGAGCAGACCACTCTGTGCTGCATTTCACGCGATTCCACTGCACCATTCTCGAGTGAATCTGCCGACACTCAATCAATCAATCAATCAATCAAGCAATCAAAAACACTGCAATTTATAGTATAGATTACTAATACAATAGTGACACTCAAAACTAAGCAGTGTGTAATATGCTGTGATGGTATTCTACACCAGCCAACAAATGCTACATCTGTCACGTGGTCATTTCATTCATTCATTTATTTTTATGTTTTATCATACTAGTGTTTTGATCTTAGATTATAATTCCATTCATATCTAGGAAGCTTTACAGAAATATTAAACCAATCCCAGTATCTGAGTGGTTGCATCATTTTATTTACCTTCTCTTTCTGTCTCTTCATGTGCCATGCCTATAAGCATCAGTGATTATTTATCTCCTTACCAAACTCTGAAGATTTAGGATTTTTCTTAGGAAATATACAGCAGTGGTTTCTCATTGCTTTTGCTGATTTGTTTACATTTTATTTTACTAGTGTCCTGCTCTCCCAGCTTACCCTTGAAGCATAGGATCTATTTTAACTCTTAAGAAAGCTGGGAGATGGGGTGGAATGGTTCACATGACATCAGTTATGTTAGATGTGTCCCATATGTCCACATCCTGGTGGACACATGTAGCATATGTCTATGGGCCAGTTCTTCCTTGAGACCTTTAAAATGAACTTATTGTATACAGTGCTCAGGTGCACTACAACTCATCATAAAACGTAACCAAAACTGTATGAACAGTATATAGAATACACACAGGAAGTGAACAGTGAATAAGTCTACCAAAAAAAAAAGGGGGGGGGTACATCAGATGTACATCTATCTTAGCCACAGGACCATCTGTGTGCCCTTGATAAGTACTACTTACTATCCTGGACCCGAGAGTTGCAATGACTAAGGAAAAACTCCCTACCCACCCAAAACTAACTCTTGAACTCCCAAGCTGGAACCTTACCACTGGATGCAGTTTACTGTCTTACTCAGAAAATAAACCACCCTGCAAAGATGAAAGGCAAACTTGACATCAGCAGGACTTGAATTCAGAATGGTCTTCTATTATAGCCTTGGGCTAACCAATGTCTTGTGAGGGAATTTGGTAGAGAAAAACTGTGGAAGCCCATCCTCTGTGTGTGAGTGTGTGTGTGTGTGTGTGTGTGTGTGTGTGTGTGTGTGTGTTTGTCTCCTACCATTTGACTACCATTTGACAACTGCTAAGTCATCTCCATGACTTAGCAGTTTAGCAACAGGATAAATTCCAGACTTAAAAAAGAAAAAAAACAAGTAATGGGATTGATTTGTTTGACTAAACCTTCAAGGCAATGCCCCAGTATGGCCACAGCCCAGTGACTGAAATAAGTAAAAGATTAAAAACAAAAAATAGCACTCTGATGATTTTGCCACTCTATGGCCTACATCAATGAGAAGTTTACCTGTGAGGAAGTACGACACTTCATGAGACATAACTCGTAATGGTCCTTCAGAGATGAAAATAACTGACTGTATGTGTTAATTGGTTGCTTCAGGATCTTCTTTAGGATTTGTTGCTGAAACAAAGAACAAAGAAGACAGGTATAGAAGATGAAGCTAATTAAAAAAAACAAAAAACAACTGACTGGCATGCCCCAAACCAATCCAAGCTTTGTGAATGGATTTGGTAGACTGAAACTGAAAGTAGCTCATTACATGTGTGTGTGTGTGTGTGTCTAGTAATTGTGCTTGTCCCCATCATACTTAGTTCGTTTTTGTTGCTGAAACAAAGACAAAAAAAGAAAACATCTATAGAAGCTGAAACTAAAGGCAGCGAGCTGGCAGAAACGTTAGCATTCTGGGCGAAATGCTTAGTGGTATTTTATCTGTAATTACGTTCTGAGTTCAAATTCCGCTGAGGTCGACTTAGCCTTTCATCCTTTTGGGGTCGATAAATTAAGTACCAGTTGCCCTCTGGGGGGGTTGATGTAATCGACTTAATTCCTTTGTCTGTCCTTGTTTGTCCCCTCTATGTTTAGCCCCTTGTGGGCAGTAAAGAAATAAGAAGCTGAAACTAATTGAAAGAAACAACTGACAGGCGTGCCTCTGACTGATCCAAGCTTTGTGAGTGGATTTGGTAGAGAGAAACTGAAAGAAGTTAGTTACATATATGTATATGTGTGTGCATGTGTCTGATTTTTTCTTGACCCCACCACCACTTGGCTTGTTTATGTCCTCATAACTTAACAGTTCAGCAAAAAGAAATCAATAGAATAAGCGGCCCATAGACTAAGCTTTATAAAAATATGTACTTGGGTCAATTTGTTCGACTAACTCCTTCAAAGTAGTACCCTAACATGGCTGCAGTCTTATGACTGAAAGAAGTGAAAGGTAAAATATTGATCATGTTCTCAGTGAATATTCAAGCAACTTGGCAAACTATTCCAGCAGCAACAAGGTATGACCCTTTATATTAACCCTTTTTTGATACCAACTCGCCTGAGACTGCCCCAGGATCTATGACAAAAACTTTATTATTTGGTCTAAATTATAATCTTCCCTCAAAATTTTATACTAATTTGTCCCAGACCTCAGCTTAATAATCATCATCATTTGACATCTGCTTTCCATGCTGGCATGGGTTAGATGGTTGGACTGGAACTGGTAAGCTGGAGAGCTACACCAGGTTCCAGTCTGATTTGGCATGGCTTCTATGGCTGGATGCCCTTCCAAATGCCAACCACTCCAAGAGTATAATGGGTACTTCTTATATGCCACTGGCATGGGTGCCCTTTGCAGGACACTGGCAACAGCCACAACAATGATTTCATAGGTGCCATTTACATGACACTGGCAATGGCCATGACTACGATTTCACTTGGCTCGACGAGTTTTATAAAGCACAGCAAATCGCTGATGGTCTCAATCACTTGTCATCACCTCCGTGAAGCCCAACATTCAAAGATCATGCTACCAGCAATGGCCATGATTATGATTTCACAGGTGCCATTTACATGATACCGACAACAGCATTGACATGATACCGACAACAGCATTGACATGATACCGACAACAGCCTTGATTACGATTTCTCTTGGCTTGACAGGTCTTCCCAAGCACATCGTATCATCAAAATTCTCAGTCACTAAATTCTTCATTATTTTAAAATTTAATTGAAACAATGACAGTACCTGTTGATAGAAATATGGTAACAAAATGGTTAAAGTTTAAGTTAGGTCTGTCATGAGCCCTAGGACTAATAAGGTTAAAGCTTCAGCCTGTTTCAATGGCATATAAGTGATTGACACTGCAACACTCTTCCACTAAATAGGACACCAGTCCATCACACCTTCACACCTTTGGCTGGGACTTGTTTACAGCTAAGTGGACTGAAGCAACATGACCCACCTACATTTGGAGAGTGACTGCTGCTGTTAACATAACGCTAAGGAATTTGAATGGGTTAATGGAACCTGTATAACTAGACATTTCTCAGACTGTTTTTCTTCTGAAGATGGGCCTTTGTGCTTGAAATATAAAAGTTTTGTGAAACTTTCTGCATTGTCTGAAGCTTTCCCACTTACCTTTTTTTCCCTTCTTTGATAATACAATGCTTCTAGTGGACTACAATGCTCTTATGAAATAAAGTATTTTGCTCAATGCACACCTGGCCTGGGAATTGAAACCATGATTTCATGATCAAAAGTGCAACGAACTAACCACTAGGTTATGTGCAGCTATGTGCATTCACCTAATGTTAAGTACAATGAATTAAATAGAATTGAGTGTGTATCTGTGTGAAGACTGAGCCTCCCAATCATTTATCAGAATTCAGCATGTTAAATAACCAGATATCAAGTTCCTAAAGATAAATGCTGATTGGTTTAGCTGAACTGACACACCACTCACAAACGCAGTACACATAAGCAGTACACACACACAAACACACACATGCATACATACATAGAAAGGGGATACAAAACAAAGTGGGTGTGGCAACGAGAAAGAAAGAAAGTGATAAAGTGTCTGTGTAAGAAAAGTGCATGGGAGAGTGATGGTGTGTGTGTAAGAAAGGTAAAGTTAATATATAGAGGTGTAAGATAATGTGTGCATGTGTGTGTGTGTGTGTGTGTGTGTGTGTGTAATAGTGATTGTGTCTGTGTTTGTGTAAAAGTGACAGTGTGTGCATAAGACTAGTAGTGTATATATTTAAGAATAACTGCATGTGCATATAAGTGTCATAATGTTTGTAGAAGCAATAGTGTATGTGTAAGAATGATTGTGTAAGAGTGTTAGTGTATGCATGTGTAAGAGTGATAATGTCTGCGTAAGAATAATAGAGTGTCTGTGTCTTCATGTATGCATGTGTGTGTGTGTGCATGTGCAAATATGTATGTAAGAGTGATAGAGTAAATGTGCAAGTGTGTATGAGAGAAAAATGCATATGTATATAGGTGTGCATGTAGGGGTTAAAAGAAGCAAAGAGAGAGAGAGAGAGAGAAAGGGAGATGGATGAGTGCATCAAATTAAAATATTTTACCTTGTCAGGATGCAAACAGCAGGAAACACAGTACTCATAGATGACACAGCAGTGGTTCTCCTGGCAACTGTTACAGTTATAGCGACTGGTTTGCGGCACAGAGGCATCACAGCAGCCACCAGTCAAGATAGCTGACCGCTCGCATACATAACCTGGCAAAACGGAATACATAACTTTGCTATCAAAACAGGTTAACAGAGGAAATTCATGGATTGGGAGGTGGAGCAGTGAATGTGGTAGTGTGTTGAAGTTGATGTAATTAACTAACACCACTCTTTTTAAAATTGCCAGCCTTGAGCCTAAATTTGAAACATTATTATTGTTACTCTTTTAACTCAGATTTTGTTGGAATTCCTGAAGTCTTTTTATTATCATTCTTGAGTGAGAGAGCAGTGCATGCCATCAGAGTGACACTGAGGTACAAATATATGAAGCCCAATATACCCATCATGACTACACTAGGTATATGCATCCCAACCATATGTGCGCAACATGGTAAGCTCATATCAGGATAAACAGTGTATGACCTTGCTGGTGAGGCCCAGTTAGAATTTTCTTCAGGTCAAGTAGCCCATCCCACTCAAAATGTCCCTGAATAGGGTTTAAAATGCTCATGTTTTCAGAGGTGAATTATTCAAACCCCAAAGAATTCCTCTCGTCACATGGCTATGATGCTCCCCCACTAATCCTGCTCATGATCAGAGATGCACATATCATCAGTCACTAAGGGACATGTTCAATTGGATAAGGTCAAGCAACTGACAAGCAAATCTGTGGTATTAAGCAGAATATTTGCTGTAGCCTATTTTTTATACCAGAACAAAACATATTCATAATAACAATTCCAATCATTTAGATCAGAAACCATGAGAGCCACTGCCTGGTGCTGTATCAGAGCATATTAATATTATTATTACTATTATTATTATTATTATTATTATTATTATTATTATTATTGAGGCAGTGAGCTGACAGAATCGTTAGCACATCAGGCAAAATGCTTAGCAGCATTTTGCCCGTCACTACATTCTGAGTTCAAATTCCACCAAGGTCGACTTTGTCTTTTATCCTTTCAGGGTCGATAAATTAAGTACCAATGAAAAACTGAGGTTGATGTAATCAAATAACCCCTCCCCCAAAATTTCAGGCCTAGTGCCTTTAGTAGTCACCTTAACTGACCATGGATCAAATTGGGCAAGCAACATCAATTATAGAGCACATGTGATTTACTTTGTCCACCACCAATAAGTCTGGTTTGTTATGCTCAAGCAACTGGTCTGTTTGAATCGAGAATTATTATTATCATCAGCATTATTATTATTACTACTACTACTACTACTACTACTACTACTACTATTATTATTATTATTATTATTATTATTAAGAAGGCAGTGAGCTGGCAGAATTGTTAGCACACCAGGCAAAACGATTAGTGATATTTCTCCTGACTTTACGTTCTGAGTTCAAATTCTGCCAAGGTCAACTTTGCCTTTCATCTTTTCATAGTCAATAAATTAAGTATCAGTGAAACACTGGGGTCGATGTAATCGACTAGACCCCCTCCCCACCAAATTTCAGGCCTTGTGCCTTTAGTAGAAAGGATTATTATTATTATTCGTTTTGAGTTCAAATTCTGTCGAGGTTGGCTTTGCCTTTCATCCTCTTGAAGTCGATAAAATAAGTACTAGTTGAATACTGGGGTTGATATAGCCGACTTATCTCCTCCTCCGAAATTGCTGGCCTTGTGCCAAAATTTGAAACCATTATTATTATTAAAGAGGCCAGCTGGCAGAATCATTAACGTGCCGGACAAATTGCTTAGTGGCATTTCTTCCAGCGCTTTACATTCTGGGTTCAAATGCTGCCAAGGTCGACTTTGCCTTTCATTCTTTCGGGGTCAATAAAATAAGTACCAGCTGAGCATTGGGGTCAATGTAATTGATTAACCTCATCTCCCCCCAAATTACTGGCCTTGTGCCAAAATTTGAAACAACTATTATTACTGTTAGTGACTATTTTATCTTGCAGTGATCAACTATAAATGTAGTGGTGGTGGTGGTGGTGGTGGTGGTGGGTATGATGATGATGGTAGATTAAAAAGACAACATTTGATGTGGTAGGGCAGTTTATATTACACAACACATAGAGTCAAGGGGTGGACTGGTCATATTCAGACAAACCAATTCTTCTGGGTTATAATATATGTATGTACTATAAACATAGACATATGTAAATTAGGTCACAAACAGTTAATAATTGGGAACACTCTCGGTTACAATCTTGACTACGCCCATGCTCTGTAATTTCCTACATCACCATATGCTGCCCTGTAGTAAATATGAGATTGTAAATACCTACCTCTGTCATCTGCTATTATTTGTATTCCTTGAATGGAATTCCGACATTTCAGCACCTTAGTTCCATTCTCATCGTCACCAATGTTTGGTTGCCATTGAAATGGTTGACGAAGGAGCGTGTGTTTCACTTCATATTCGTCAGTCAGCCAACCTTTGTCCTCCTGAAATCAATTAACAATGTCAATTATAGAAACTAATAATGTATTAAATTATATATTGTTGTATTTCAGGATGGTCATTTTTTTTTGCGGGGGGGGGGGGGCCCAAATAAACACAAGCATCAATTATATATTTGTTCTTCACTCGTTTATTACTGTTCTTATTTTAACTTATGTCCATTGTCTTGGAATCTTTCATCACACATCTGTGGCCTCTTCAGCAACCCTTTCTGTCTTTGTGTGTGCTCCTGCTCCACTTAGCCCAATCTGTTCTTCTATGGTGTGTATCCTTATATGCGCATGCATTTGTGTCTGTATTTATGTGCATGTGTGTGTGTGTGTGCACATGCATGTGCATACACGTGTCTAAATTATATATATATATTATATCATACATAAATATAAATTATATATATTCTTTTATTCTTTTACTTGTTTTGGTTATTTGACATGCTGGAATATTGACTTAAAGGGTTTTTTTAGTCAAAGAAATTGACCTCAGGACTTATTCTTTGTAAGCCTAGTACTTATTCCATCGGTCTCTTTGTCAAACCGCTAAGCTACAGGGACATAAACACACCAACATTGGTTGTCAAGCAATTGACACAAACATTGACACAAAAACACACACACATAACTATATACATATATATGACCGGACTTCTTTCAGTTTCTGTCTACCAAATCCACTCAAAAGGCCTTGGTCAGCCTGAAGCCTTAGTTGAAGACACTTGCCTAAGGTACCACACAATGGGACTGAACCTGGAACCATGCGTTGGGAAGCAAGCTTCTTACCACACAGCCAGTCCATGACAGATATATGTATATATATATATATATATATAAATATACATACACATGACAGGCTTCTTTCAGTTTCTATCAGCCAAATTCACTCACAGGGCTTTGGTGAACCCAAGGTTATAGTGGAAGACACCTACCACACTAAACCCAGAACCATGTGGTTGAGAAGCAAACTTCTTACCACACAACCACGCCTATGCCTATTAAATTATAAATAAATCTAAAATAAATTTTTTTACTTAATAATATATCAATACTATTATTACACAGATATTGAATTCATAATTATTTTATGTAAACCATTAAAAAATTAAACTTACTTCACAACTTCTCTCTCTATCTATCAATCTATCCATCTATCCATCTATCTATCTTCTCCACCCTCTATTCTTCACTCACTATTCCTGGGAGGGTTGTTGGAGTAGAGACCCCAGACACTTCTTCCACAGGGTCCTATTATTAGGCTTTCTCAAATATGACCAACTGAGACTATGGGTATCCAACCATTTCATTCTTGGACTACACTTAGGTGTCCTACAACAACTTTAATCCTTTTGATACCAACTGCCCTTTGTTTTATGAAACAAATTTCCCTGTTTTAACCCTTTAGCATTTAAACTGGCCATATCCAGCCAAAATATTATTCCTGTTTTATGTTCAAACAGGCCAGATATAGCCTCTCACACCTACCCTCCAATGTCAGTCTAAAAAATATAGTCACATAATCAAAATCTTGAGGCTACAAGAAAATGCAGGAAAAATTCAAAACGGGGGTAGTAGAGAAAACTGCCTATGGAGCAGAGACTGGAGTATCTGTTAGTGATTGAATGCTAATCAGTCAAGTGCCTGCCCACCAATCCCTCAAAAATCCTAGTTATGGCATGCATAACAAACTAAACTATTACCATAACTATCATTATTTAAAACCCTACATTAATATGGTTGTTGTTGTTGTTCAATAGTCCTGTTCATTGCTGTGTCATTGCAGTTGTTTCCTGTTGCAGCAACTCGTGTCTGAAAACCCAGTTTCATCTTTCACTTAGAAACTATTTCATTGTTCTACTGCTGCTGCTGCTGTTGTTGTTGTTGTTGTTGCTTGTAGCACGCCATACTTGCTACTGTATAGGCTGAGACAAGCATAGATTCTGTGGAATTTAAATGGACTTTCTGCCAGTTTCAACAATAAATAATATCCCAGTTGTTTGATCAACAGAGTGACCTGTTCATTGAATTGCAGTATAAACAACTAAACATCTATGGACATGTATACTTTCAACATAATCCTCACCACCATCATTATTTAACATCCACCTTCCATGCTGACAGGGTTTAGATAGTTTGACAGGAGCTACTGAACCAGAAGACTGCAAAAAGCTCAACTGTCTGTTCTGGCATGGTTTCTATGGATGGAAGTCTTCCTAATGCCAACCACTCTACAAAGTGAGTGCTTTTAACACTAGCACCAGTGAGGTCACCAAGTGCCTTGCAAGGCAAAACCCCTTAACTAAGAAGGAGTAGTATTGAGGGAGATGGCTTTGTGCCAGGTAACAAAAAGTATGGTAGAGGGACAGAAATGGGTGTCTTTCTCCAGAGGAGATAAGTGGCTACACCTGTTGAAAAAGAGATTAGGGAGAGAGAAGGGGAGAGAGAGAGGGGGGAGAGAGAGAAGACAGTGGTGACAATGTGTTGGGCATATCCTCAAATTGCAGAGAGGTGCATATAAGTGAAGTGGTGCAGATGATAGGAAGGGGTGATTGGGCAGGTAAGTTCATAAGAGTGTGAAAGGAAAGAAGGGATGGAGGGGAGGTGAATGTAGTGAGTGAACATAAGTGGAGGGAGTGGGTGTAGGGATATGTTGTGGGGAATTGATTTGTCAGGGACAAATTGCGTGCAAGGACATAGACATACACAACATGCCTTTAGGGCCTCATTTTTACTGAGATGAATGGGTTTTCTCAAGCACAGTCCTCATCACGGTCCTTTGTCATCACCTCTGTGAAGCTCAACATGTTATTTTATATGTCAAAGTTGACCCCTTTAAATTACTGATACAGCTCATCTAACAGGCTGCCACAGTTTTCATCTATCCAATTTCATTCACAAAGTTTGGGTTGATGGGTTGGCCTGAAGCTATGGTAGAAGACACTAGTCTAAAATGTCAAAAACAGGGACCAAACTCCAGCCCCCATGGTTGCAAAGGAAACTTCTTCACCTCTTGACCATGCCTATTATTATACTACACAAATGCAGTATAATAGTGTTGACATATTATGTGGCTATCAAGGTATAGTCCTAAACAAAATAAGCAAACTTTGCAGGGTACATGACAGAGTCCATGACAATTTAGATTTATGAGAGTCACTCTAAACTGTCACTCAGCCTGCCAGAAACAGCAGCCAAATTCTTCTCAAAACATACCCTGCCATCATAAAAATGAATATATTGTATTATGCAGCACTGGAGTTACCTGCACAAAGGAAAAAGGCAAGACAGTCATGACTGGAATGTCTTGTTGATCATAGGCCTATTCAATCAAGGATAACATGGGGCTTAACAATAACAACTGAAGAAAGTTGTTGACAATCTAGCACAGAATATGAGACAGTGAAATGTTTGACACCAAAGTTGTTTTGATTACATATACTTTTGTTAACTTTGGGTCAGATGAGACATATATATATATATTGTGATTTGAGAATGGTTTTAGAAGTATTATGAATATTAAGTAGGTGAGTTAGTTGTTGAGGATACAAAAGTTAGAACATAATAGTAAAATGAATTGTAATCTTTGTTAGTCTAAGTGGTTTTTCAGGTGTAATATCTTTTTTCTGTGGGTGTGGTGTATATAAACACATGTTTTGGCATTGTATTGCCTCGTAGACAAGACAAATTGTAATGAATAATTAAAATATATACATATTACAACTATTTTGGCTACAAAATAATAGCTGTAGTTTTGAACAGGTCTGAAGTTGCAGACCCACCCAATATTATGCATGTTAGTAGTAAGAACACAGGATAGGATAAGATAGGATAAGAAAGAAAATGGAATAGAACACATGTACACTGGTTAAATTGCTAATAGAGGTTACATGAGATTGAAGTAACCTCAGAGTAACTTGAAATTAAGTAGTTAGGTCAAAGTTTAGAAAATTAGACATCAGATTGCATAGTTTAGGAAAGGTACATATTCCTCTCTGAATGTTTAAACAAATTTGGTAGGGTTAAATAGACACAATCCTTAAAATATCCACTCTCTAGTAACTGGGAGAAACTGAACATCATAAATCAATAATTTAGGACATAATTTACTAATATAAGACATTAGGTTTTCTTATATCCTGAGACCAAATAACAACAGATAAAAGACAAGACATTGTGATAGTTGTAAAGTTTATGCCTCCCCTACAGTTTTATTTATAACAGGTTTAACTAAGCTGCAGGCATGGCGTGTGATTAAGAAGTTTGCTTCTCAACCACATGGGTTTGAGTTCAGTCCTACTGCATATCTCGGGCAAGCGTTTTCTACTAAAACCCCAAGCCAACCAAAGCTTTGTGAGTGGATTTGGCAGAGAGAAATTGAAAGAAATTTATCATATTATCATCATCATCATTTAACATTTGCTTTCCATGCTGGCATGGGTCGGACAGTTTGACATGGATCTGGCTAGCAAGGAACTGCCCAGACTCCAATTATCTGTTGTGGCATGGTTTCTACAACTGAATGCTCTTCCAAACACCAACCATTTAACAAAGTATGATGGGTGCTTTTTACATGTCACTGGCACAGGTCCATTTACACAGCACTGGCACAGGGGGCTTTTTATGTGGCACTGGCACCTGAAACAACAAGCCTGCATGTGTGGAAGACAGCAGTTTTACTTGGCATACACACACACACACACACACGCACATATATATATATTCTTTCCCCCACCAAAACTATCTATACTGATCCTGATTACTAACTAAATATAAACACTTCATCCAAATGTTAGATTTGTATTATTTAATTTCTGTCTGACAAATTTCTAATAGGAAATTCCTTACATATCTATCAAACATGTAAAACTTTGTAATTCCTATTAGTAGATAAAACACATGTAATGGTGAATAAATAATATGGACAAATTTCCAATTTTCTGATTTGTTATATATTTTTGCGTGTGTGCATGCGTGTGTGTGTGGGAGAGGGTGGGCGTGTTTGGGTAAGTATGTGTGAATTTGTGTCTCCTTGTCTTGACACCATGTAATAATTGTAAATGAGTATCACTGTCAGTCATTTCCAATATTCTTCTAAAACATGTTTGGCCATAGGGAAATATTTGCCTTGCTGAGAAAACAGGTAAGGGTTAGCAACAGGAAGGGCATCCAGCTGCAGAAAATTTGACCCATGCAAGCATGGAAAAGTGGACATTAACCCTTTCAGCACTGTATTTCTGTTGAAAAACATTGCCTTTGTTTCATTTAATTTTGAAAATAATGAAGAAATTAGAAAAGTAACTTTGTCATTACTAAGCTGGTGTTTGGAACATAAATTAACAGAGTCTTAATGGGTTTTAAATTAGATCATTTTAAAACAGCAAGTTTGTATCACAGAATCAGAGGTGGCCACAGGGAGTTTGGTATCAAAAGGGTTAATTGATGATGGTGATGATAATGACTAAAATTAGTTCAGAGCAAATGTAAGTAGATTAGACAAAAGTTGTCAGGGAAAGGGGAGTTAAGAGTAGAAAAATGAAGAGTGGTAACTACCAACCTAAGTGATTAAAAGGGAGATTTTACAACCAAGTAATTAAGCAATACAACAAAACTTGCCTTGACTTGCACATAAAAATCAGTTATTTCTTTTATATGTTTCAGCTCAAAGGCTGTGGTCATAGTGAAACACCTTCATGTGGAGAAAACCTGAATATGTGGGAAAGAATGAATGGACAAAGAGAGATATGTTGTTAAGGTAAACACATTGTCAGCGCAATGAATTAGCATGGGGTCTCTAGATCTAGGACAATGGAGGATATCTGAAGCATGACCTGCTAAACTAATACCACATGCTACCATCATAAATCATGTATAAAACACAGTATTTTTTGTTCTAGTTATTTAATATTTGCAATATGTTTTGTTTATGTGTGAATGTGTTTGTACAAATAGAACAGTACTGTGACAATCATACGTCCCCCATTTGTTTTTTTCAAAGGTATGGCTATGTGGTAAAAAGTTTGCTTCCCAACCACATGGTTCTAGATTCAGTCCAACTGTATGCCACTTTTGGCAACTGTCTTCTACTACAGCCCCAGGCAAACCAAAACCTGTGTGGTAAGAAGCTTGCTTCTCAACCACATAGTTCCAATTTCAATCCCACTGCGTGACACCTTGGGCAAGTGTCTTTTACTAAAACCTCGGGCTGACCAAAGCCTTGTGAGTGGATTTGGCAAGTGGAAATTGAAAGAAACCTGTTGAATGTGTGTGTGTTTATCTGTGAATGTGTGTCTTTGTATCTGTTTGTCCCCCCACCATTGCTTGACAACCAGTGTCGGTGTGCTCATGTTCCTGTAACTTAGCAGTTCAGCAAAGAGACCAATAGAAGAAGTATAAGGGCTTAGAAAATTAAGTCCTGGGGTTGAATTGTTTGGCAAAAATACTTCAAGGTGGTGCTTCAGCATGGCCACAGTAAATGACTGAAACAAATAAAAGAAGTGTGTATGTGTGTGTGTGTTTTATCCTTGCCTTGAAATCGTGTGACAGCTGGAAATAAGTGTAACCATCATTCAAGCAGTGTCCTCCATTTCCAATCTTCCAAGACATGTCTAGTCATGGGGAACTATTATCCTACATGGAAACAGGTGAGGGTTAATAACAAGGTCATTTGGTCATAGAAAATCTTCCTCAACAAATTCCATCTGACTCATGTAAGCATGGAAAAGTGGATGTTAAAATGATGATGTACCAGTAAAATAACCGAATGAATTGACTTTAATCTAGACACAAAAGCAGCTCATGAACTTAGCTTTTTTAATGAAGCTTGCCATGAACAAGAAAAAAAATTAATATATAGAGAGAGAAACTATTAAATGTTATAAGACTTTTCTATCAATTCAACAAAAGGTTAAAACTTCAACAAATGACTAAGACAATAATTAAAATTCATACCAACTGTATTTCTTTTAACTTTTTGAAGTTGAAGGCTACTAATTCTTCAATGGTGAAGACGCTGGAAATATTTTTTTATTCGAGGCAAAAGAAATAAGGATGGTAATTAAAAATCATTAAAAAAAATATCTGTATCTTAATTTATTATATGTGTTTGTGTGTGTGTCTCTCTCTCTCCAGTCAAGGGACAATATCTTACTTGGAAATGATGAAATAATTGAGGGTTGATGACAGAAAGAACATCTGGTTGCAGAAAATCTGCTTTAACAAATTTCGTCAGACCCATACAAGCATAGAAAAGTGGAGGTTAAAATGATAATGATGAGAATATACATATATACATATAAATATATTCTTCCTTTTAGATCAAAAATGTTGTGTGTATAGATCAACAAATATGAGTTAAATAATACAAAGCAGATATGAAAGTAAATCTTACCAGAATATTTATGATAATTGAGAACCAAATATATTGTATTTCTTTTAATTAATTTATATTAATGCACAGTGGATGTCAAAAGTAGTAACCTTGGTCAGAGGAATATTTCTATATATACATCCAATCACTCTCACAATAAATACAGTGGTATTTACTTATTGCTATGAGTAACAAGACAAACCAATATACTTTTAAGTAATTTCTGACCTGTTTAAACTTGTTCACTGATCAAATGAGACTTGACCTGCCCTGACTCTATTTGTAATGAAAGTTCAATGTACATACAATTACTTCTTTTAATGGCCACAAGAGCTCACATACAAAACATTAAAAGACATGCAACAACATAAAAAACAAAAACAGGATGATACAATGGGTTTTCACACCCACAAAAGCCATGGGTACCTGAAGAACAGGGCAAGAGCCCTTCTCCTTTGATTCGCTTTTTACAGGTGCAAGCTCAGAATTGGTCCTTTCTTTCTGACCATTCTTCCAGCATTCACCCACCTTTCAACAAACTTGCTACAAGGCAACACTTCCCTCTCCACCCTCAACTTCCTTTTCAAGTTGAAACTTGAAAAGGTTGATGAGGGCTTGGCCAAAGAGGAAAGTGTCTGTCTTTAGCCCTTTCAAACAGGTCCACCATACTACCTCTTTCACTACAGCCACTAGACAAATAAAAATTGCCTGCCCCTCCCGGCCAAAAGAGGGCGGTGGGGCAATCTTCACTATGGATTCAGCTGATAGCCAGATCCATCCTACACATGACACCACAAGTCAGCAATACTCAGGCACTGGACTAGGACATGCAGAACGGTTTCATTGTTCTGCGTGCACCTCGGCAGGCCTGGCTGACGGCACTTCCGTGCCTGTAAAGTTTATCTTGAACAGGCAGCGCTCCTCGGTAGCACTGCCAGGATTTCTGGAAGTTATCCATAGGCCCAGGCCCGAAAGTTCTCCAAAACAGACCGGTTAGTTGATTTTCATCGACACCCAATGTACATACAATACAAGTAATATTTACCACCCCTGGTTATTTATAATGTATGGAGGATAATGCACAAATATAGCATTATCTACCAACCTTATTTATAATGAATGTGCAATATACATACATCATCAACAACATCCATGTTCAATGCTAGCTTGGATTGAACAGTTTGATTGGATCCAATGGGTTTTAGTAGTCCATAAGTGTGTGTGCCTGGTAGTTGAGCGTGTGACGCTTGGCTAAATCAAATCTACAACACTGGCTGCTCAGCAAGTTCTTTCAATTATATCAGCCGAAACATTGTGTTAACAACAAACAAGATGAGGACAAATATCCGTCAAATGTAAATAATGTACCTGCTATATCACTGACTTTTATAAAGTCAATATTAAGAGGCATTGAGCAGATCTATTCTTTTATTTTTTTACTTGTTTCAGTCATTTGACTGCAGCCATGCTGGAGCACTGTTTCAAAGGGTTTTTTAGTCAAAGAAATTGACCTCAGGACTCATACTTTGCAAGCCTAGTACTTTTTCTATTGGTCTCTTTTGTCAAACTGCTAAGTTATGGGATGTAAACACACAAACATCAGCTGTCAAGCAATGGTGGGGAGACAAACACAGACACAAACACAACCTTGCCCTACTCCTAAGCAAATTTGAGAAGTCAAGCAGAGGCCACCGGTTCACAATTTTCCTGAAGCTCCTACACAGGTTGAAGGGAAAAACCTAAAGTATATGAAGTCATTTACATATATTGGGAGTAAAGTGAATTCGAGCACTTCCTTTGATGATGAAATTGTCAATCGTCTTGCAAAGGCAACCAAACATTTGGCAAACTCCGTCATCACCTTTGGAATGAAAGAGGCATTAAACTTGACACCAAAGTACAGGTTTGTAAAGCTGACATTCTTACTATTCTTTTGTACAGCTCAGAATCATGGATATTCTATAGACGATACATTAACCAACTAAACATCTTCCACAAAGGCTGTCTCAGGACAATCTGCAGTTATTCATTAAAAGACAGAGTTTCTAACACCGACCTGTTTAGCAAATGTAAGATTGGTGGAATCAAGAGCTTCCTTATGCAGTCGCAATTGCGCTGGGATGGCCATATCGTCAGAATGAGTGACGAAAGAATACCCAAAGTCCTCATGTACAGCCAGCTTGATAGTGGGCGCAGGAATGTTGGTCAACCATGGCTCAGATATAAGGACAAGCTGAAGAGTAACCTTTTAGCAATGAAGATAGCTCACAACACTTTTGAGTAAATATCTTGGAGTGAACAAAATGGAGATCATTGTGTCAAAATGGTACAACTTTGTTGCCACCAGCATGAATAGGCTTAACGGTGCAAAGCAAAGGTGAAAAACGGCTGCAAATATACCACCTGCACTGACCTGTAATCCTCATACTTGCAGTATCAGTGGGTTTCTTTGCAAATCGTTGGCAGAATTTAAATGTCACATTCAACATAAGCATTGTGACTGACAAAGTAAGAGTAAGTTATCAGACCCTCATCCACCGAAACCAATGGGAGAGTCCATCATATGTACATATATATGGTGGGCTTCTTTCAGTTTCTGTCATCCAAATCCACTCATAAGGCTTTAGTCAGCCCAAGGCTAAAGTAGAAGACACTTACCCAAGGTGCCATGCAGTGGGACTGAACCCAGAACCATGTAGTTGGGAAGCAAGCTTCTTATTTCATTATTACCCACAAGGGGCTAAACATAAAGGGGACAAACAAGGACAGACAAAGGGATTAAGTCGATTACATCGACCCCAGTGTGTAACTGGTACTTAATTTATCGACCCCGAAAGGATGAAAGGCAAAGTCGACCTCGGCGGAATTTGAACTCAGAACGTAATGGCAGGCGAAATACCGCTAAGCATTTCGCCCGGCTTGCTAACGTTTCTGCCAGCTCGCCGCCTTCTTACCACACAGCCATGCCTGTGCTTATAGTGCAGATGTTCAAACCACAACAAAAATACACAACTAATATCGTATGTGAAAAACTAACTGATCAACATGTCCCCTTTTAAGACAGTAAGGTGTTATTTGAGGGAGATTTGACTGCTATTTCTAGCAGACTGAGCAAATATGAAGAGGCTCTCACATTGGCTCCAGACTTTTGATTTGCATACCTTTAATGAATTTGAATCTAACAGACTGATTCACCATCAGTTTATCACCTATTTCTACAGTTTCTAGTCTTTGTTTAACTTCAGTAGAGGTAAGACATACTTCTGGCTGAGGAATTAATTATAAACAGAAAAGACATGTATCTCAAAAGGAACTACAAGCCAACACTCTCATACACTAGCATATTTATACAAAACTACAATATTTTCATTGATTTTCTGGCATGTGTATTTAATTAAGAAGGTCTAGGGAACATTATTGACTCTGGACTACATAGTACAAGATAATTATTCAACACAGCTGTCATATGCAATTAACATGACTGTTAAAATGACAAACTAGTCAATAAGCTACCAATATATTTCGATATCATCATCATCATTGTTGTTGTTGCTGCTATTATTATTATTATTATTATTATTATTATTATTATTATTATTATTATCTGTATATCTATAAAAGGCAGGATATGTGTGTGTGTGTATACGTGAATGTAATTTATGCACGTCCACAAATTAGCAGGCATGTCATTCCAATTTTAAGCGGACATTCGTCACAACTCTAGCTGTATTTTCATCAAATTATTTTTCCCGAGGCACCCGTGAATAGCGGTAAAAATCGATTTTCAACCATAACTTTTACCAATTTTGAAGTTTGCTAACATGAGTTAAGTCCCTTCTTGCCATAGCGAAGTAAAAATGTTTGTGTGTGTGTGTGAGGGAGAAAGTAAGTGACTGCGTTCACCAAAAATAAAAATGTAAAATGTCTTTTTTTCTTAAACACGAGATATAGTCTTCAAATTTAGGATGTTTTTGAAAGACACTATATTTAATAATCAGATAATATATACTTTCTCAAACAACAATTAAAATATATATATTCAAAATCACTTATTTATTTATTTTAAATTGTTCATCTTTCTCCCCCTCTCTCTCACACACACACGTTACTTTGGGCACAAGAGTTTTGTTTTTATTTTACACCAAGGAAAAAAGTGCTTTGTTGAGAATACATTTATTTAACAACAAAGAAACAAAGAGGTAGGTAACAATTTGTCAGTGAATTACGCAATATAAATGGGTATAATTTCTGAGGCTTCCACCACACCCCACCCCGTTTTTCGGACCACAAAGAAGAGTCTTGTAGCATATTAGGAAGCCAGGGTAGTTGATTCCACACAAAAAATCCGATTTTTGTTTTCTTAGTGAAAATCGTGCAAGTGTTATCTAAAAATTTGCCTGGAGATTTTCATGGTAAATTTGAGATTAAAAAAAAATGTTTTCCATATTCTTAATCTCCATATTTTCCCACATACATTGAAAAATAGATGGTGAAAAGATCAATGGGTGTGGGGTGTGAAATTTCCGAGGCGTCCACCACACTCCACCCCATTTTTCGGACCACAAAAACGGTTTTGTAGCATATTAGGAGGCCAGGATAGTTGATTCCACACAAAAAATCCGATTTTTTTTTCTTAGTGAAAATTGTACGAGTGTTAATCTAAAAATTTACCAACCATTTTTCCATTCATTCCTATTTATGAAATTCTCTGTACGTAATTTTGCTTTCTCGGTGTCAAGGCAAATGATGACTGGCAAAGCAACTGATATTGGATACAATGACCTGATCTACAATAATGTGCTGATTGAAATCAAGGATGCCCTGCTCAAAATGGGTGGGGCGGTGTTGAACACATTCGTTTTGCCATCCTCATTGCGACAGGACGTTAACACACTCCCACCAAAGTTACTTCTGGAGTTGTCATATGATGCTGATGGCCTTGTGGAGTACCTGAGAGTAAATGAACTGAAATTGCTCCCTCATCAGAGCTGGTGTACGAAACTGTCGTCAGTACTGTTGAAAAACAGGCAGGCAGCATTTTTTTTCCTCGATGATCCTGGAGGTACCAGCAAATCCTTTGTAACACACCAGTGCCCGCTGACTGGTTCCCGTGCTGGTGTTACATAGAAAGCACTATCCGAACGCGATTGATGCCAGGCCCGCCTGACTGGCTCCTGTGCCGGTGGCACATAAAAGCACCCACTACACTCTCGGAGTGGTTGGCATTAAGAAGAGCATCCAGCTGTAGAAACATTGCAAGATCAGACTGGAGCCTGGCGCAGCTACTGGCTTTCGTAACTTCAGTCAAACCATCCAACCCATGCCAGCATAGAAAACAGACATTAAACGATGATGATGATGTTGTTGTTGTAGCCATAGCTACATCTACTGATAAATGAAATTTATTACTACAGAAAAGTAATCTTTTTTTACTGACAACTACTTGCCAAAGCTAAATGCATGTCAAAGTGTTTAGCATTCAAAAAACATCTTGTTCTTGGATAAGATCCTGGTCTATGGAGTTTTGGCCAAGGGAAGATTTGAGCTTAACTTTAAATCCTTAAAAAACAAAAAGTAAAACAGAAAGCAAACACTTGTCAATCATGCAGCCACTTGACACTTATAAAAAGAGAATGTACCTTTCAAGTATCTATTTATGGCTAGGTGAACTGAGCCATAAAAATCCTTTATCATTAGATCAAGACCATATCAATTTAGCCAGCTACAATTACTGATCTTTTAGCTTTTACTTATTTCAGTCAATGGGTTGTAGCCATGCTACAACACTGCCTTGAAGGATTTAGTCAAACAAATCAACCCCAGTATATATTTTTTTTATAAAGTCTAATACTTATTCTATCAGTTTCTTTTGCTGAACTGCTAAGTTACATGGAAGTATATAAATTAACACTGTTTGTCAGATGGTAGAGGTGACAAACACAAAGACATGCACGCATGCGCGCACACACACACATTCATACACATAACTGGCTTCCACACAGTTTCTGTCTATCAAATTCACTCACAAAGGATTGATTGGCCTGTAGTTATAGTAGAAGACACTTGCCCAAGGTGCCTGGCACTAGAACTAAACATGAAGCCATGTAGTTGGGAAGAAAGCTTTTTTTTATAGGCCTGCACCTATAAATATGTCGATTTCTAACATAGACTCAAGTATTCCCGTTTAAGGAGAGGAATGTAGACTCATATATATCAACCTCAGTTATTGACTAGTATTTACTTTATTGACTTCCAGAAGGATGAATAGCAAAGGCAACTTCAGCAGGATTTGAACTCAGAATTTCAAGGATCACAACTAAATATATATGAAATTATGTCCAACAGCCATATTGATTACTACCCATCTAAAAATATTTTATTTCCTAGAAACTCTGTAAGCATATCTTACCAACCTTTACAGAGTTCATATGTTCAATCATGCTTATCGGACGATCTTGTGTAAACTTATTTGCACCAAATTCCTATCCACATATTTAGAAATTAGATTTGTTTTGCTCTAATTCTGAAATAAACACAAACATATATAACTAAATCATGATTTCTATACAACATACTTTTCTCATTAACGCTTTACTTAACATCTATATTTTAACAGCTAATATTTCCCACTTGCTATCAATTCATATATCTTAGTTCCAAGTCCATCAACTGTTTACCATCTGATGCACAGCAGTAGCTGGTATCAGATACCATTTGTTGTCATGCATTGAAAGATGTACTCGCTGCTTTCTTTAAGGCTTTAACATACTAATATTACCATTTTTCATATCAGGTTCAAAGTGAAACAATTTCCTTTTATTTGAACCCAACTTTGATGCTAGATTAAATGCTATTCATTCTACATTAATTCATAGAAGTCAGTTGTATAGAATAGTCATGTGTGCTAGCATCTTCTGATGTTCATTCAGTTTATATACATTCCTATCTATCTACTACATAGATCAGACACCAATACGTCACTGCTATATAGCAGTCAGTTCAGTTACAGAATAGACCTCCTAGTTGCATCACAATCCATCAACATGAACCATGACAGTTTTCCACTATATAAGAATCAATTCAGTCCAATAACTGAAACAATTAAAAGAATAAAAGAACATAATAACATTGCTCCATGAACTGAGTCTCACAGCTGTATGTGCAATCAGTCCATTCCAAAGACTAGACTTCACTGCTATATTACATTCGATCCATTCCTTCTACAACCAAGCCATAGATCAAAACCCACTACTACTCTCTTCAATAAACAGAAGCTATTAATATCAGGTCATCCCACAAGTTCTGTCCGAATTTTGAATAAAGAAACAAGTGATCAAATGTTATATTTAATTAAAATTTAATCATCAATGTACTTTCCCTGATTATCTAAGACTTCCTTCCATCTATTTACAAGCTTTTTAATCCCATCAATGTAAAACTACTTTGATTTCAAAGCGAAGAACACTGAAATGTCAGTTTCAACCTCCTCCTGGCTTGCGAAAGTTATGTCCCCCAAATGATTCTGCTCAATTACAAATGTCCTGGGACTAAAGAACAACAACATGTTCAAGAGGCAATTTTAGAAGGATACACAATTAAGAACAAATTAGGTAAAGTATTCTGCACAAAACCTGGGCCGAGAAGAGTCATGAACAGGATGGCAAGATAAAAAGAGACAAGTGAGTAAGGTGAACTGGGTAGAGTTGGTATGCAGACAGCTAGTTTAGCCCTTTAGCATTCAGATTACTTTGTCAAATGCATTTATTTATTCACATTTTTGAAAATTAATCATGTAATACCTTGTAGCTTCAAGATTTTAAAGATGTGATGATTTATTTTTAGAATGACATTGTAGGGTAGGTGTGAGAGGCTGGATCTGGCCAGTTTGAACATAGAACAAGTAGAATATCTGGGCTGGATATAGCCGGTTTAAATGCTAAAGGGTTAAAGAAACAAAGGTTGCTGTAGTAGCACAATAAGAGGGAGAAAGAAGAACACTAATAGATGTAGTGTGTTGGCTAGCAAATATTTGTAATCAGTTGGATGGGTTTTTTTTTTTTATTCTGTGCAATCTAGTTGTTGGCACTCCGTCGCTTACGACGTCGAGGGTTCCAGTTGATCCCATCAACGGAACAGCCTGCTCGTGAAATTAATGTGCAAGTGGCTGAGCACTCCACAGACATGTGTACCCTTAACATAGTTCTCGGGGATATTCAGTGTGACACAGTGTGACAAGGCTGACTCTTTGAATTACAGGCACAACAGAAACAGGAAGTAAGAGTGAGAGAAAGTTGTGGTGAAAGAGTACAGCAGGGTTCGCCACCATCCCCTGCTGGAGCCTCGTGGAGCTTTAGGTGTTTTCGCTCAATAAACATTCACAACGCCCAGTCTGGGAATCGAAACCGAGATCCTATGACCATGAGTCCGCTGTCCTAACCACTGGGCCATTGCGCCTCCACGCAATCTAGTGTTAGTGTCTAACAGCCATACTATCACTGACATGTGAACAGTCTTCAATGCAGGTTATGTTTAAGATTTATAAAGAGCCTATAAACTAACAAAAGTGGAATATATTTTGGCCTAAAGATACACATTTGTCAACATTATATATGTGAAATCACCATGGAAGGTTAATGATTTTCAAGCTTAACCTTTATAGCAACTGAAAGCTTTAGTTGCATGTTGTTCAGACATAGAGTAGGTGTAATTTATTAGTATAAGTAGCAATTATACCTTTATAGTTTTGAAGGTAACTAAGTTATGTTGCCATTAAACATTCTTCAAGATCATTGTACACAGAAGCAGTTCATGTCTAGCATGAATTATCTAGATTTTATGTGAATGTAACCAAGAAAATTGGTATAACAGAAAGCAGGTCATTAACGACAAAAGTGTGTTGGAGACACAACTAAACTTTGTGGTATATCAATTGAAAGATTATGAGGCAAGGAGGGCTCTGTAGTGCAAGTTTCATTGCACTATGCAAAGTAGAGCTCACTCCCATGGTCTCTCACCTTCTTCAGCAAAAGTTTTTGACTGAAAGGAGAAAGGCAAACAAATCTGGTAGATATGACTTCATAGAAACTAGAATGAATGTGTGTGTGTGTGTGAGAGAGAGAGAGAGAGAGATCTTTTCAATGTCACATCTATTCACAGAAGAGAAAAAATTTAAATGGAAAAGCAGCAATTGTGTAATGTAAATGTGCATACCCATCAGAGTGTAAGTATCTTGAGAGAAAAGCTGAACATAAGAAGCATCAGTAGTGGTGTGCAAGAGAGACGATTGCGCTGGTTTGGACATGTGGTGAGAATGAATGAGGATAGCTGCGTGAAAAAGTGCCACTCCCTGACAGTTGAGGGAACCCGTGGAAGAGGCAGGCCCAGGAAGACCTGGGCTGAGGTGGTGACGCAAGACCTTCGAACATTGGGCCTCACCGAGGCGATGACTACTGACCGAGATCTTTGGAAATGTGCTGTGCGTGAGAAGACCCGGCAAGCCAAGTGAGATCGTTGCCAGGGCCCCTGGACTGGCTCTTGTGTGGGTGGCACATAAGATGTACCATCCTGAGCGTGACCGTTGCCAGTACCGCCTGACTGGCCTTTGTAGGGTTTTCGAGCGAGATCGTTGCCAGTGCCCCTGGACTGGCTCTTGTGCGGGTGGCACATAAAAGACACCATTTCGAGCGTGGCCGTTTTCGTGCGGGTGACACGTAAAAGCACCCACTACACTCTCTGAGTGGTTGGCGTTAGGAAGGGCATCCAACTGTAGAAACTCTGCCAAATTAGATTGGAGCCTGGTGTTGCCATCCGGTTTCACCAGTCCTCAGTCAATTCGTCCAACCCATGCTAGCATGGAAAGCGGACGTTAAACAATGATGATGAATCACACTCATACAATGTCTGACACTGCAAGTAGAATAGATGATAATGATGGTGGTCTAGTCCCAAAATGGTGGACTGGTGACCATTTAAGTGTCAAGCAAAATGCTTTGCAGTGTTTGTTCCAGCTTTTGACATTTACAGTTCAAATCCTACAGATGTTAATTTTGCCTTTTCTCCTGGGATTGATGAAATAAAGTACCAATCAAGAACTGGGGGTTGATATAATCAACCACAAATTTCTGATTTGTAACTAGATAAAGGTTATTATTCAATTATTTGGAACTGATAGTATGGTAGGACAGTGCAAGCTCAATAGCAACAATTTTCCATTCCTTTCCTTTAAAAATATCAGCTCTCGTATGTATGTGAGATTTATCATCATTGTTTAACATCCGCTTTCCATGCTAGCGTGGGTTGGACGATTTGACTGAGGACTGGCAAGCCAGAAGGCTGCATCAGGCTCCAATTTAATCTGGCAGAGTTTCTACAGCTGGTTGCCCTTTCTAACGCCAACCACTCCAAGAGTGTAGTGGGTGCTTTTATGTGCCACCAGCACGAGGGCCAGTCACACGGTACTGGCAATGGCCTCGCTCAAAAGGTGTTTTTTACGTGCCACCTGCACGGGAGCCAGTCCAGCGGCACTGGCAACGACCTCGCTCGAATGATTTTCTAACATGCCACCAGCACAAGTGCTAGAAGGCGACGCTCCATATTCATTATTATTCATTAGTCAGAGCCTTTAATCCTCTTAAGTCCTCATTGACTGAAAGATTGAGAGAGGCTAAAGGAGTGTGGTTCATGTTTAATTTAAATTTAATTTAACTGTGAGAAGTGTGATATAGTGTTTGAGAAAGATGAAGTTCTGGCAACATGTTTAGCATGAAACTGGAAAAAACACATATAGTGAAAAGATGAGATGGAGATGACAGAGTTAGAAATATAAAAGAAGTAGATGTCATTGTAGAAGAGACAAGAGAGATGAAGAAGAACAATGAGCCATTTGTTAATGAATGGGAGTTTTTCTTAAGATCTCTTTCTAGGATGCAGTTTAATGTAAGTGCATGCAATTAGTATACACACATATATATATAGCATGGATTATATTTGTGTACACAAATATTGGTAGTATTATGTGGAGTGTATTTATGCCATCAAAGGGTTAGTAACTAGCCAAAACTAGAGTACTTTTAAGACTTAAGGAGAAACAGATGTCATTTTAGATAAAACTTTAGTATGTTAAGTCTTTGGGGAGGATTATAAAACTAGCATGTGCAGTGATGACATATTGAGCTAACTATTTGATGCATGAGCTATTTATAGCAGCAAGGTTATATACAAAAGACAATAATTATCAAATTTTCTTTCAACAAATTAAAGAAAACATCAATACTCATCTACATTGTATTTTTCCATCTTGTCTACTAGATATGTTCTTGTACTACCTCACCCCTGTCCCTCTTAACTCACTTATCTTGTTACCCATATTGTTTGCATCCCACCCCTAACACTTACCACTTTTCCTTAGCCTTTCCTTCCCAAAATATTATCTCTTTGCACTTTCCTCTTTGCCCATGTTTTTCTTTCAGCTGTCAGTTATTCAAGAACATCAACTGGGTCTCTAGATAATTATTAAAATATACACTATAATTTCTGGTCACTAATCACCCATACTAATGATTTATAATAGCTTTTAACAATATTTTCAGTTGTAAGGACACAAGCTGGTAGAACTGTTAGCATGCCAGGCAAAATACTTAGTACCATTTCGTCTGTCTTTATGTTCTGAGTTCAAGTTTTGCCCAGGTCGGCTTTGCCTTTCATCCTTTTGGAGTCAATAAAAATAAGTACCAGTTGAACATTGAGGATTGATGTAATCAACTTAACCCCTCTGTGAAAGCGCTGGCCTTATTCTTTTACTCTTTTACTTGTTTCAGTCATTTGACTGCGGCCATGCTGGAGCACCGCCTTTACTCGAGCAAATCGACCCCAGGACTTATTCTTTGTAAGTCTAGTACTTATTCTATCGGTCTCTTTTGTCGAACAACTAAGTTACGGGGACGTAAACACACCAGCATCGGTTGTCAAGCGATGGTGGGGGGACAAACACAGACACACAAACATATATATATATATATATGTATATATATATATATATATATATATATATATATATATACATACATATATATGACGGGCTTCTTTCAGTTTCCGTCTACCAAATCCACTCACAAGGCTTTGGTCGGCCCGAGGCTATAGTAGAAGACACTTGCCCAAGGTGCCACGCAGTGGGACTGAACCAGGAACCATGTGGTTGGTAAGCAAGCTACTTACCACACAGCCACTCCTACACCTTGCACCAAAATTTGAAACCAATAGTTACAGTAGTATTTTAAACTGCTTTAATTCACTTCAGACTTTGCATCTGAAATAGTCTGATAAATTGAATTTTTAAGTTTCATTTGCCCTCTGCACACAACATGAAGGGGAAAATCTTCAGTAATGACCAAATAAGTTATTGTTATATGTTCATTATATGCATACATATATGCTTTTATTTAAAACCTGCTCTATCACATTCACTTCCAATATCTCATACAGTAATGAAGTAGGGCTTAAACAACCACTTTATTCATGACCTTAAGTTCTACTGCCTCCTTAGCCATTAATAAGAGTTACTGCACAGCTAGTTCTGTAAAAAGACTTACTCTCTTATGTTACACGTCAGTGGCCTTATCCTTGACAACTCTAATCCTTTAGCATTCAGATTTCTTTGTCAAATGCATTGCTTATTTATTCACATTGTTTTGAATTAATTACGCATTATCTTCTCGCTTCAAGATTTCAATGATGTGTTTGTATACTTTTAGAATGACATTGTAGGGTAAACAAGAGAGGTTGGATCTGGTCTCTTTTAACATGAAGCAAGCAGAATATGTGGGCCAGATATGGTCAGATTAAATGTTAAAGGATTAAAACAAGGCAACATTGTTGCTCTTGACATCAGCAAAGTTAAGTCTTTGGCTCAGTCTTTCAAGACAGCTTCCTAGTTAAGTTAATAATAGGCTCTCTTGGATCAGAAGTTTCCTGTCAGACTTCTGATTGCAGTGTGCACACCTAGGGCTTTGTTCACCCCATACTAGCAACTGATATATTTTAAACTTGAGTTATATCTCCAACATTATGTGTTGTATATAAATGGCTGAGCCAGCGTGATAAAAGGTTCGTTACATTGGTGAATATAACCTTATAAGTTTTAACATGTTACATGTTTAAATTAAAAAAACAAAAAAGTTTTAAAAATTTATCTAAACATCACAGGAGTCATGATACTTATAAACCAAAATAAGTGACACAAGACATGATAGTTCTGTACTTCCAGACCCCAAATAAGACAAAAATCAAACCAATGAGGAACCCTCAATGTGGTCGATCGATCTGCTCGGAAAAACAGCCAACTCTCCTTAATTACACTTGATTTAAAAACTAACGATATATTGAATATGTAGCACTAAATACTTTGTGTTTGTCAAAAACAAAACAAAAAAAATGTAAGATGGTCACAGCTGGAGTTTCTTTGATAATAAGGTTAATCAATCAAAACTAGCTTGAAGCTCCTCCTTTGATTACAGGTTTGTTCATTCAAAGTCTAACTTGAGGCTAAGTAACATGACAGAGCTAACACCATATTGAATGATTAAATAACGTATGAGCCAACTAGGGAGCCGCTACATGGCGGCTCACTCTGTTAGAAATAGCAGCCCATTCTCCTTGACGTCTTAGAAAAGACAAATTAGATACTGTGGTCCAGGAACTCTGCACATAGAGAAAAGACGAGATGGTCACAGTTAGAATACCTTACATCAGTGGTTTCCAACTTTTTCACTACCAAGGACTCCTTTTATTTAAATGAGTTTTCCCATGGACCCCTTTTAATATGCTTATTCCTATATATATATCATCATCATCATCGTCGTTTAACATCTGCTTTCCATGCTAGCATGGGTTGGACGATTTGACTGAGGACTGGTGAAACCAGATGGCTACACCAGGCTCCAATCTGATTTGGCAGATATATATATATGTGTGTGTGTGAAATTTATATATATATATATATATATATATATATGTGTGTGTGTGAATTTTTTATATATATGTGTGTGTGTGAAATTTTGAATTTAGTTCACAGACCCCCAGTACTACCTTTATGGACCTTCAGGGGTCCGCAGACCACAGGTTGGGAACCACTGCCTTAGATCATAGGTCTACTCAATCAGGGTTGACCTGAGGGTAAACAATAATGACAAGTAACATACTTCTCATAATAGACAATGTTTAAATACATTTTTAGAATAACACTTTTAAATAAATTGCTCTTGTTTCGTTATGAGAAGCATTTCTGAAATATTTGCATTTGAACTGCGCGTGTTTTGGTTTGCTGTCTAAAACTTAATGATTAAAATTTTAGAAGCAGTAGAACAAATAAGACGACCTCACAGTTATTTCTTTATCTTATTTTCTTTTCTTTTTGTTAGGGATGGGGGGGGGGATAATTCAAAGTCTATTTGTTTTATTCTTTATTTCTTTTGAAACTTAGTTAAGGACACTTTATCGCAGTGCTACTCAAAATGAACAATTCTACCTTCTGGGGCGGGGATAATGGGGATACTAGGACGAAAGGGGCGGTAAGGAGATTGTAGATGCATCTTTCAATTTTCAGTTTTAATCTGTGCGAAGCATCTGGTAATATTAATGGTCGAAATGGTTTTTTTATATTGCTGTTTTTTTTTTACATTCCAAATAGTATTTTAATAGTGATCAACCATTGGCAGCAAGTTTTTGTGGTGTATATAATTCTGGGCAATTACAGCAAAGAGGCGTTGAAAAAGGGAGCGAACGTTTGATAAGCACTGTTCTATTTCTATTAAATATTACTTCTGTAAACAGAAATATTCTGGCTAAGAATATTGTCGTTCATTGTCAAACTAAAATGGTTCAGTTCCCTGTGCAACTGTTTGTTTACCTTTTTTTTTTTTGTCTTTAGAAACCATTTTGTATGCTTGTATGTATTCTTACGGGTTTATAGTAACTTATTGTAGTGGACATTATTACACTTTCAGTACGTTTACTAATGTTGTTAACCCCTGCTGATTGAGCAAAGCTAAAATCAAAGGCATTCCAGTTTTAACCATTCTGTCTGTATTTTATCAGGAATAGTATATTTAGGACTAAATTATTTAATGTGCTTCACCCTTTTCTTATGAACAATAAGGTATGACTGGGGGGGGGGGGGGATGTGGCTTCTGTTTCCAGTAAATCGAACAACTCCGAGTTATGTTTATTAGAACTGGGGGTCGATAAAATAAGCATCAACCAAGTACAAGAGTCGATAAAATCGACTGTTCCTTCCCACAAAAGTTCTGGCACTGTACCGATGCCAAAAATCATCGTTACATATAAACATATACATATGCTCACACGCAACTAAGATAATGCTACGACAGCAACAACCACCTTATACGAAAGAGATAAGCTCAAATCTTTTCTTGGGGACATACATACGTGGGTGACTGCGGGTGGAAAACAATATCAACTTGTTAATGGATTTATTTACTACCAATTACATGCGTTGATCAATCATTTGCAATGGTGTTTTGTTAAATAGAAGTTTTTAAAAATAGCTTGTAATTAATAACTATAAACGCAGCAATAAGAAGCGAGACGTCAGCGAAATTTATAAGATCAATTTACTGCTTAGAAAGCACCAGATGTTTAAACATGTGTCAAGGGGAGGTTTTTTTTTTGCTGACTCTGCGAAAGTCGAAGATTTTACTCTATTGAGTTGGTATCACATAAAAACAAAATATTAATTCTAACGATGCACATTCTTCGCTTTATTATGATTAAAAATAAATTTATATAAAAGAACTTTTAGAAAAGATAAACTAATCAAGGATGCGAATGTAATGCTAAAATAAAATTTACCATATATAATTTTGGTAGTGTGTGCTTGGAAATTAAAGAGCAACGATATATACATATACATATATATATATATATATATAATTATTAAATGTTGGCATCGATATAATTGATTGTTCCCCTCCCCAAATTTGTGGCCTTCTGCTTAAGCATGATCGTTATTATGTATTGACGGGTATTTAATGTCTACGTACTAAAATAATGGAAAGATTCTATGTAAGGAGAATATCGTGTATTTTCGATACGGGATTGAATCCAAAGATTTCAATTTTATATCAAGTGTGTTTTACTGATTGGATGATGTCTTTTGATCGACGTCTGCTCTTTACTGGCATGGATCCAATTGGTGCGAGAAGATTCCCACTACCATTAAACAAACAGCAGGCTAAAGAAAATCATAAATAAAGGTTATAAAACGTAGGTATGTAAAATAAATAATAAATATAGATATGCCTTACCGGTCTCAAAAGTCTGACGATAAAATAGATAAAGGAACAAGCGAATATCACAGCTAAAACCCAACGTTTCCTAAGTAAGCGAGACGTAAACATCGGGTCTGGCGAAAAGTTGACATTAAGACGTTTAAAGTTAGCTCTTCTTGATCGCTTCGTATTCAAATGTGGACTTTAGCTTAAAGGAGTAAAGAAAACATTCCAATTTGATTTAAATGTTATTTTTAATAGAATCCAAACACTATTCAGTCATTTTAATTTCAGGAGAAATATATTTATATATTGAATGCAGCATCAACCCATAAACAAATGTTTAAAAAGAAGTGTATATATAATATAAACAAATATTTCGTGCAACTAGCTCTTTATGATTATATTTTGGTTTGTTTTTTGTCTTCGAATATTTTATTCTACTGCAGTGTTTACTTCCTCGCCCAGTTTTATTGTAACTAATAATAATTCCGTAAAGAGTTACGTCTTTATCCTTAGTGTAGAAAATGACATAAAGTTAGAGAGATCATTTCATCGAAAGTTATAGTGCTGTGGAAATGCTTCAGATTTCTTCAGTTTGGGTGGTGAAAACCTACTAATTGGAGATTTGGCATTTCTGTGATATAGAGGAAATTCTTTTGCATATTTTATCTTATAAACGACAATATTTCTCTCCAAAAAGTGTAACAAGGGCAACAAACGGAAATAATTGTTGGATATACAGTGTGCCCCCGCTTATTCGCAGTTCGGCTTTCGCGGAAACCACTGCATATTCGCGGAATCGTAAATATCGTCTACGATATTTTATGGCATTTTTCATGGCAATATATACTTTTTCACACTTTTCAAGGCTAAACTATTAATAATAATATATCGTATTTGCCAGTTTACTGGACGCCCCCTTCGCTGAAGGTCCCTCTGATAAGAATAGCCGCGCATCAAGTTGCTTGATATTTTTTAGATACAAGTACACTGTATCTTGTATCTCTTATTCCTGATTTCAATCAAAGCTTGCTAATTAGTATAGCGGCTACCAGGGCTTTTTTAAAAAAAATCATAGCTACATTTTGTCATACACAATGTTTATTTCAACAAGGTAATTTTTTTAAGGTCGTGTGCCAATATAGCCTCATAGAAATTAGGTTACTTGCTGCTCTCTCTTATTATTATAGTATAGATTACTATATCTAGAAATAAAATGAACTAAATTTTTCAAAACTATGATTATTTTTAATCCCTGCTTAATCTCCCATTGGTGGTATATGCATATTAGACGCAATGAAGATTTCTTTGGGGGAAAAACTGCGTCCAGTAGCTATGCCCAGTATTTTGTTGAGTACTGTTTTTTGCAACGTGTTTGCAGCCTTAAGGTGCCCCCAAACGCCCTACACCTAAGCGCCAGAAAAAGGTTATGACGCTCCATGAAAAGGCACAACTGCTAGATATGTACCGGGAAGGTAAAGGTTTTGCTGCAGTAGGTCACTATTATGTTGTCTACGAAAGCACCATAATTCTACATAAAGAGCAAGGCGGTGATCAGGACCACCGTAGCAGTAAGTTGCTGTGAAACTGCCAAAAAGATAACAATAGTGAGAAATAAGCACTTCATCATGATGGAATCTGCCTTGGCATTGCAGATCAGTAACTGCAAGAAGAAAAACTCCCTTGAGCAGTAACATCATCTGTGCGGAAATTATACCAGCAGTTTGACAGAGGAGACGGAGCAGAAAGCACCGAAGAACCGCAACCAAGACCATTGACAGCATCGAACCCTGAAAATTTTCAAACCAGCAAGGGATGGTTTGACCATTTCCAGAAACAGTTTAGAATAAAGTGTGTTTAGCCACCAAGAAGAACCTCGAGACCTTCAGGTAGATCATTGAGGACAAGGGATACAAGCCGAAACAGGTTTTAAGTATGGACGAGACTGGCTTGTTCCGGAAGAAGATGCCTTCCAGAATGTACATCATGAAGGACGAAGCCAGAGCCCCACCATTTAAGGCACAGAAGGACAGAGTGATGCTAATTATATGTTGCAATGCTGCTGGGTTCATGATGAAACCAGGATTTATCTATAAGTCCATGAACCTGAGGGCCTTCAAAAATTAGAATAAAAGCCTGCTGCCTGTTCACTGGATGCACAACCCCAAGGCCTGGATTACCAAAAGTCTAACTTTGAATTGGTTCCACCAATGCTTCGTCCCACAAGCCAAGGAATGCCTCCAAAATGTTTTGCATGGAATTCAAGGTGTTGCTTGTTATGGATAATGCTGAGTTTCGTGTCCAATGAAGGAGACGATGTTGGCATGGGTGCCAGTCATCAAATTTAACTTGATTTCGATTTCACTTGCCTCAACAGGTCTTCATTCATCATCATCATCATCGTGTGGATGTGTCAGGTTGGAGGTTGGGTTGAAAGTCAAGGAAATGTTGGAGTGCATGCAGCCCTCGTGGTGAGAGATTACCGTGTAAAGGCTCTGGATGTTGAGAGTGAAGAGAAGTTTAGAGGGGCCAGGAGAGAAGGAGAAAGAGTTGAACAAATGAGGTGCATGGTTGGTGTCATGGATGTGAGTGGGGAGGAAAGCCACTGGGGGGGGGGGGGCAAGGACACGGTCAACATATCTGGAGATGAGTTCGGTGGGGCAGTTGCAGGCAGAGATGATGGATTGCTAAGTTTGTGGATTTTGGGGAGAAAGTAAATTGTGGGGGTGCGAGGGGTGCAGACAATGAGGTTGGTGGCAGTGGGGGAGAGACGGAAGGAGGAAATGAGGTCATGGATAGTGGAGGACATAGTCTGTTGGTAGCTGGGTGTTGGGTCAGGGCAGAGGGCAGTATAAGGAAGTGTCTTGAAGTTGGCAGAGAGCTTCCGCCTTGTAGAGGTCCACGCGCCACACCACCATGGCTCCACCCTTGTCGGCCAGTTTTATATGATGTCAGTGTGGCATTGGAGACATCAAAGGGCTGAGAATTTGGCTGGAGAAATGTTCAGATGACAGGGACATCTGGTAAAGTTAAACCAGTCCACAGCGTGCTGGCAAAAGCATGCAGAAAGATCAACTGCATGGAACTGGCGTCCACTGGCCAGGAGCTAGCGTCCACTGGCATGGTCGGCAGCCCAGGTCGGTGAAGCAGTCCTCCTCATTAGATGTAGGTGGAGTGTCACGGAAAAGCACACACAATTTAACATGGCGCACAAAGCTGTGGATATTGGCACAAGTCCAAAATTTGTTGCTGGATGGAGTGAGGGGGATGAAGCACAGGCCCCTACTGAGGATGGAGCACTCCGCCTCAGAGGGGAAGATCTGAAGGAATGGTAACAACAGACTGAAGTGGAGAAGGGGTGGATGGGATAGGAATAGGAGGGAGGGGATGGGGTATATGTGTGAGATTTGGGGGAATGGGGGTGAGGGTGGGGGAGAGGCCGAACTTGTCCACTCACTCAACTGCTATTTAACGTATATATATATATATAACATATATATATATATAATCAATCTTTAACTAAAAACTAGTGTTTGTTTTTTTAACATCATGCAAAATGCACCAATTTCTTATTTTCTGTAAAAAGTGCACTATAACAGCAAAATGATTGTGAATTGCTAATGTAAATGATCACTAGAGCAATGAATTGTCTGAAACCAATATGTTAGCATGTCAGAGAAAATGCCTTGTGGTGTTTAGGTAGAAATCTTTATATGTTATGAGTCCCACTCTCACTGAGGCTAACTCAGCTTTTCACCCTTCAGGAGTCAATAAAATAAGCATCGAGGACTGGATCTGATACAATCATTTGTCACTTGTTGATGAGTATTTCTGCTCACCAAAAGGTAATTGGAAGAGGACCACCACCACCACCACCACCACCATCACCATCACCATCATCATCTAACATCCACTTTCAATACTGGCATGAGTTGGTCAGATTGACAGGAACTGGCAAGGCCAAGAGCTGCTCTAGGCTCCATTGTTTGCTTTGACATGGTTTCTACGGCTGGATGCTCTTCCTAATACCAATCATTTCACAGTGTGTGCTGGGTGCTTTTACGTGGCACTGCATGAGTGCTTTTTATGTAGCACCCTCACTTGCAAAACAAAACAATCCTTCAACTTGGAGGGAGGGAGTAGTATTGAAAGGGGTCATGACTTTGTGCCAGCTGGGAGATTAAAGGTACAGAGGAATAGAGATAGGTATCTTGCTGTGGGGATAGATACATGAATATCCCAAGAGGCATAACAATGTTATCTCCAAAGGTGTAGACATTAGCAAACAGAGTAGATCAGCAGTTACTCAATCTTAACATTGACGGTATGTAAAACTAAGGGAACAGTAATTGCTAATATAGCTCAACACCAGTGTTCTTAGGGAACTTTCAGTACCAGACTTCTTTAGAGACCTAGCTTTTGTAAAAAAAAAAGCATAGCTGCAAGGAAGTGTTAATTTGGAATATAAGTTGTAGGTAAACTAACACATTATAATACACGGGTCATTATCAGTTTCAACAATGAGTAATAAACTGTTTGAACAACTGAACAATATGCTCATTGAATTTGCATGTAAATGGTTGAACACTCCAAAAACATGTGTATCCTTAACACAATTCTCAGGTAGAATCAGCTTGATAGTGTGACAGCACTGCACCTTGTTCTTATTACAAACATGTCTAATTACTCACTTTGTGCACCTTTTTCTTTTCTTTTGCCATGATTTCTCCTACCTGTCTTACACACTCTTTCTCTCTGCTAACCCCCATCTGCATCTGTTTTCTAACTTTCATAAATTTGTCTCACACAATCTTTGTCTTTTCTATCTTTCTTGACACCACTATCACACAACACGTTACAATAATGGAAAAATTCAGATAAGCAAACCGCTAACTACTCTTCCTTCTTCCTATCATTCTCCATTCAAATTACAAGTACAATTCATTTGTTAGGCTTCTCCACAGTTTCCATCTACCCAATTTCAATCACATGGTTTCAGTTGACCTGAGGCTAATGTAAAAGACTTGCCTAAGATGCAGTGTATTGGGATTGAACCTGGAACTGTGGAACTACAAAGCAAACTTCTGAACTATTTGACCATGCTATATCATATTACATAAAAATTAAATAAATAAAGCAACAGTAACATTTTATTTATATACACTGAAAGATGAATAATATCATAAATGAAAATTTTAACAAAACTTGTCTTTATTAAGGCCACTAATGACTGTCATTGTCTCCATCTGAGTCAACATTGCACACAGATAGACATTTGATTCGAGAACATCCACTGTAAATAAAGAAAGAAAGGGAAAATGTTAAACACTGTTTAGAAATAGCAACAAGCTAACAAAGGAGCTTTTTATGTAATCACTGAACTTACTAATTCAAAAAAGAAAGGACAGATTGAATAACATAGTTTTAGATAATCTTCATCAACAGCAGCAGCATTTAACATCCATTTTCCATGCTAGCATGGGCTGGACGGCTTGACAGGAACGGACAAGGCCAGGAACCAAACCAGATTCCGTAGCCTGTTTTGGTTTGGTTTCTATGGCTGGATGCCATTCCTAATGCCAACCACTCCACAGAGGGTATCAGGTGTTTTTTACAGGGCACCATCAGAATTTTTTATGTGGCACCAGCATCAGTGCTATTTAAGTAACTTTTGTTCTTCATACCTCAATGATCAATGCTAAGTACCAGTAGCTTGCTAGTTTTGTTGAACCAATTAATTATATCCCATCTTTACAAATTTTATTTTCGCTATTCTAAGAACTTGACTAGAGTTTGCTGCCTTTTGCAAAAAAGTTAGTTAATAATTTTGGTCTTAAAGCCTTTGATACTTAATCTAGAGCATTCTTAATATTCTGTTACAAATTGAGGGGTATTTCAGAGGGTGGGTAGGGATAGTTATAGTCAATTTAAAAATTGATTTCTAGGCTGAGGCATGGCCGTGTAATATGAAGTTTGCTTCCCAAGCACATGGTCCTAGCTTCATTCCCACTGCATGACATCTAGGGCATCTACTATAGTCCCGGGCCAACCAAAGCCTTGTGAGTGAATTTGGTAGATGGAAACTAAAACAAGTCTGTCATGTGTGTGTGTGCACATGTGTGTCTTTATGCTTATGTTCGTCCTCTACCAACGCTTGTCCCTGTAACTTATCAACTTGGTGAAAGAGGCTGACAAAATAACTAGAAGATTTTACAAAATAAGTACTGGGGTCAATTTGTTCGACTAAAAACCTTTTAAGATGATGTTCTAGCATGGCCACAAGCCAATGACGAAAACAACTAAAAGATGGAAGATATGGTTAGCCATTTGTCTCTTTTCTTTTTAACTATTTAGTCAGCAAGGGAAGGACAATGTCCTTAACCCTGTATTTTTGCAGGGATCTGAAAATAGTGAAAGGAAAGGAGAAAATTATTCTTAAAACAGAAACCTGCCCTGAATGCTTGCAACAGTGGGAACTTTGCTAAGGAACCTGAGGTCCAAGTGACTGGGTGATAGATTAGGGCACTCACACAAGAACACAGAATATAAAGTATATCTATCAAATGTTCTAACAATTCCATCAGTCTACCACCACTCAGGACTGGTACTTTCCTCAATCAACCCTGAAAGAATACAAGTTGACTTTTGTTGGATTTGAACACAGAGCACAGAGATCTGCAACAAATATTGCAAGGTATTTTGGACTGTGCTTTAACGACCCTGCCAATTCGCCAACTAGTCTATTCAAGACTATAGCTCAGTAGTTTCCAAACTTTTCCTGGCTACCGTCCCTTGACACCCAGGCCACATTCCTAGTGCACAATACATATAGACCACTTTCTGCAGTAAATTCAAAACAACTGCATTTCACAAATAAAACTTTACCTAATTAACCTCTTATTTTGGTTTTTCTTACATCCACTGAGTGCATTTTACATGGTGCCAGCACAAGTGAGGTCAGTTTTGGCATGGTTTTTACAGCTGGATGCCCTTCCAAATGCCAACCACTTTACAGTGTAGACTGGATGCTTTTTACATGGCACCAGCACTGGCAAGGTCACCAAGTAACTTGCTACATTGTTATATATATCACTGAATGAGAGGGAAACCATAAAATATACTTACTTCTCGTTCTTTTTCACTCGATAATATCTATCAGTATCCAAACGACTAAGTATTTGCACAAAGTTCTCATCATGGGTAATAATTACCAGCTGGAAATTTTGTTGTTCTTGACGGTTTTTGATGATACTAGAAAGGGGAAGAAAACAGAAAAAAAAGAAGAAATTTTATAATGGTGCAGGTATGGACATGGCTGTATGGTTAAGAAGTAAACTTTGCAACCAGATCATGGGTTCAATATCACTATGTGGCACCTTCAGAAAGTATCTTCTGCTACAGCTTAGAATCAACTGAAGCCTTGTGAGTGAAATATGGAAGACAAAAACTACCATATGCCAGAAGCCAGTTTTGTGTGTGTGCATGCATTAGTGTGTCTTGTGTGTGACTTTAAACCACATCCGATAATAGGACCCTGGTTTGGGAGTTCCAGGATACTGAGGGGTGTAGAACCTCATCTTAGCTACTATTGTTCCCAGGTCTATTCTGACCTGGAGTAGTAACACTTGTCACGGTTCCAGTTATGGGTCAATTAGCATGTTTAGGCTTGCCTAACTATGCATATGAAGACTGGATGTGACAGACCCGGTGGAAGAAACCTTCCTGGTTCAACGGAGAAAGCACCTGCAGCAACACATTGTGCAGTGCAGAGAGTGAGACGAGGCATGTAAAACATCTTGGTCATCCACTGCATTCGTCTTGACCTTGTCTTGCCACTGGATTGAAGATGGTTGGGGATGAGAGAGGGAGGTTGATGTGTAACTATTCATTTTAAACAAAGTCACTATGTGCTTGTGCCATGTAAAAAGCACTCAGTCCACTCTGCTGGGTTGTTGGTGTTAGGAAGGGCATCCAACAGTAAACACCCTGCCAAAACAGACACAGAAGTCTGGTGCAGGCTCCTGTCAAACTGTCCACCCCATGCCAGCATGGAAGGCAAATGTTAAACGATGATGATGACTATACACACCATCAGTCAACCTTAAGACCAGCTGGTACTTGTTGCTCTGATGGATGAACATGTGTGAGTATGAGTGAGGGATGGCAGAACTCAATGAGTTGAATGAAAATATTTTGAGGCACGTGTTTATACCCAAAAGCCTTCAGGTCAGCCCTACCTGTACAGCTCCAGCTAAGGCTGCCAATAACAATTATGTTGTATATCTTCATGTTTCACTTTGTTTAAAATGCAACTATAAGAATCGATCAATTCAAGGCTAACTAACAATAAATTTAATTACAACAGACAAATATTATACATACTCCACCAAAGCATTAGCCAAACTTTCAATATTTTCTTGGTCCAAATTAGTTGTAGGTTCATCTAAAGTAAGAATGCCACAATTGATACAGAATGTTTCAGCCAGAGCCAACCGGATTATTATTGAGGCAAGAACCTAGAAATACAGAAAAAGGGCAATAATGATAATCTTTTATGAGATGTAGTATGAATGAAGCGATTTGTGTCAAAGGTCCTAGTGAGACAAATCTACAATACAGGTTTGGTTCCCAGTATACTCATTCATTTTGCCTGCATACACTTTTTACCTGTGATTTTTAGTCATAGTCAGTAACTTCAATAATAATGGATTACAAGAGATTGACTAGCCTTCAGTATATTTATTAAGGAAAGGTAAACATATCCAATGGCACATTAAAGTTAATGGGACTTTCATCAATGTGTGTGTGTGTGTGTGTGTGAGAGAGAGAGGGGGGGGAGAGGGTGCATGGTTTAGTGGTTAAGGTGTTGCACTCATGATCTAGTGATCGTGATTTCAATTCCTAGACTGATTGGTGCATTGTGTTCTTGAGAAAAACACTTCATTTCATGTTGCTCTGCGATCAATTTGACACCGTGCACCTTTTCAGACAACATTGATTTGATAGAAAGAGTGAGCTAATGTGAGGCACAAACATTTGATCACTATAAACAAATCATTTGTGAAGGTTGTTTGGCAAAAGTTGAACACTCATATTTTGTCTTTGAGAGGAGAGTCCATCACACACACACATAACAGTACTTTGAACTATCATAAATCTGTTTTCATTCATTTGTAGATATTTTAGGACTGTCAGTAAATTTCTGTAATTTTCTATGAATTTTGCTAAAAAACTAAACTCCAGGAGTGGTTTACAAGAAGTTTTAATAATCTCTTCCAGTGGGGTTGTGAAATCACCATTTACAATTTGCATTCAGCTTTCATTGATTAAGGTTTAGAAACACACCCATATGTGTGTGTATGTGGTTAGGAAGCTTGCTTCTCAACCACATGGTTTCGGGTTTAGTCTCACAGCATGGCGCGTTGGGCAAGTGTCTTCTGCTATAGCCTCAGGCTGACTGGAGCCTGGTGATTGAATTTGGTAGAAAGTTCTTATCATGTGTGTGAAAGTGCTTGTGCCTCTTAACATAGAAGAAGATATACACTCTCTCTAACACACACACACATAGTGATTTCCACTCCTTTACAAAAGATGGTCCTCTTTTTAATTAGTAAAAAACATCATGAAATCTCATATGACTAGCAAGATTGGTTTTGGACAAACAGATCCTACTGCAGATGTTTCAAGCATTTCCAGATAAAAAAAAAAAGGTGTCTGGGATTGAAGTCAAATCTTGTTTATAAAGTACTCATTTCAAAATGGAGCATCTGTTTCAAATATTTTACAACTATGC
>NC_142928.1:99321892-99344392 GCF_046866305.1 Octopus bimaculoides
ACATGCAAGAGATAACAGTTAAGTCTCCTTCAAGTAACAGCCTACAATCTTAAACTAGTAAAACAAAGGAGGCAAGATATACTGGATATTTTTATTTTCAATCTAGTGTGTCTGAAAATAAAAGACACGATGGCCATAGTTGAAAGACATTGATCGTAGGTCTGTCTACACAATCAGACTAAACAAAAGTCTGAAAAAAAAAAAAAAACTATAAAATTAACAATAAAACAAAAAAGTAGCAAGTTTGAAATTTCAGAAAATTGCCTATTTGAATATCTATAGATAAAGCACTTTAAATAAAACAACGAAGTTAAAAATTAAACTTTCTAATTTTGGCACAAGGCCAGCAATTTTGTGTTGGAGGATTACATCAACCCCAGTACTTGAGTAATACTTGTTTTGTTGACCCCCAAATGTTGAGAGGCAAAGTCAACCTTGGTGGCATTTGATCTCAGAAAGTAATTCCAAAACAAACGTCCTGTTTCTGTTTTTTTTTTCTTAAACTTGTTTCAGTCATTAGACTGTGGCCTTGCTGGAGTACTGTTTGAAGAATTGTTAGTTAAATATATCGACCCCAGTACTAATAGTCATTTTTTAAAGCCTGGCACTTATTCTATCGGTCTCCTTTGCCGGAATGCTAAGTTACTGGGATGTAAACACACCACAGCCAGTTGTCAAGCAGTGGGGGCCAAATACAAACAAACAATATAGATATATATGCATGTATATATGACAAGCTACTTTCAGTTTTCGTCTACCAAATCCACTCACAAGGCTACAGTACAAGACACTTGCCCAAGGTGCCATGCAGTAGAACTGAACCCTGAACCATGTGATTGGGAAGGTTCTTAAGCATTTTTCCAGTATGTTAATGACTCTATCAGCTCATCACCCTAACAATAATAACGAACATGGTTTCTAATTTTGACACACAGCATACTTCAGTGGTACTTATTGCCCCTGGGAGGGCAAAAAAAGTTTGATCACAGTGAGATTTGATTGACAAACATAAAGTGATGCATCTAAAAACCATGACTTTTTGTTTGTTATTGTTATCTTTCACTTGTTTCAGTCATTAAGAATATACTACCTAGGTTCACTACCAATGAAATTATAATAAGTATTAGTGTGTACATTTGTACGAAGCCCTTTATTCAGGCAATGTTCATTCCTTATATGTGTATAAAACACACTGTGTGTGTGTGTGTGTGTGTGTGTGTGTGTGTGTGTGTGTGTGTGTGTGTGTGTGTGTGTGTGTGTGTGTGTGTGTGTGTGTGTGTGTGTGTGTGTGTGTGTGTGTGTGTGTGTGTGTGTGTGTAGATGCAGGCATGACTGTGTGGCTAACAAATTTGTTTCACTACCAAGTGATTTTGGATTCAACCCCACCTTGGGCAAGTTTCTTTTATTTTCACCCCAGGCTGGCCAATGCCTTGCTTGTGAGCTTGGCTGATTGAAACTGTACAAAACCCCAATTTGTGTGGGTGGGTTGGGGGGGGGCTCTCCATGGTTGTTTGTATTTGTACTTCTCCTTTTGGAGCTACAGGAGGTGATATGGTGTCATTTCCTTGCATTTTCGAAGATGTGTGGAATAAGAATATCTCTTACTCGAAAAACAGGTAAGGGGTAGCAACAGAATGGGCATCAGTCAGTAAAAAGAATTCTTCAATAATTTCAGCTAACCCATGCTTGCATGGGATAATGGAAGTAAAAACAAATGAATGGACAGACAACCAGATATAGATATGGCTTCTGCATTCCCTCTGTGGCTGGTGAGATCAGCAGTCACCATATTTTCCAGCATACACTCAAACTTTTTAGGCAAAAATTTACAGTCAACAAAAGTAGGTTGACTTATACAGCGAAACAACTTTGGAAGATCAAAAAGTCCCTTTGAAATGCAGCAGGATTTGGAAAGGCAGTGACAATGCTTGAATGTTTACACTATGTACTACATCAGTTTGTATACCGAAAAATACAGTAATGATTCTTTTGAACAACCGAAAATTGACAGATACCAGAAAAATATGGTAAAGGAAGAATTCCAGAGCACTGATGTTCAGAAGATGAAGGATTGGAGAGAGAAAACATAAATGACAACGGAGGGAGAGATGAGTGAGCTGGGTGGGCCTTAGTGAAAGTGGTACAAGACTGGTCAGTTCCAAAGAGCAGAGGCTACAATAATAAGGAATGATAATGTAGAGAAAGCATACAGCATGTTAGCAGGCCAAAACTAAAGAGTTGGCACCTTCACAGCAATCAGCTGGCCTACAGGGAATGGGCATTAAAATGTTTGTATGTGTAGAAAACACATGTTTGTATGTGTAGCAACACTGATCCAATTGTGGGAGCAGTGTTCAATTGCAGGGTTTCACCTGAGCTTTGTACAGGATCGTTACTTGAAGTACAGTGTTGAAAAATGTCTTTGCATGGTTACTGGTTGAACAGCAGTGATGTTTGTTTATGTTCCCCAACTCGGCACTTCAATGAGACAAAACTATTAGAAACAAAGGTTGGCATCAGGAAGTCTTGCAGAACCCATGCTAGCATCAGGAAGTTTTATACAACCCATACTAGCATGGAATAAGTTGACAAAAAAAAAAAAAAAAGGACAAACTATATCAATGACAGATTCTCTTGTCATAGACAACAGATGAGAATCCTACACTTTCTTGCTGAACAACCTGCACAGATGATTTGTTTATAGTGATCAAATGTTTCAAATGTTTGTGCTGCACATTAGCTCACTCTCTTCTGGAAATTGATATTGCCTGCACTGGTGCATGGTGTGCCACAAGTCAGATATCAAAGTAATTGCAGAGCAATGCGAAATGAAATGTTTTGCTCAAGAGCACAATACATTGCCCAGCCCAAGAATTGAAACCACAATCTTGCAAAATTCTCCAAAATTCCAAGCTACAGGAGGTGATATGGTGTCATTTCCTTGCATTTTCGAAGAAGTGTGGAATAAGAATATCTCTTACTTGAAAAACAGGTATGGGTTAGCAACAGAATGGGCATCTGGTAGTAAAAAGAACTCTTCAATAATTTCAGCTAACCCATGCTTGCATGGGATAATGGAAGTAAAAACAAATAAATGGACAGACAGACAGATACAGATATAGCTTCTGCAGGCCCTCTGTGGCTGGTGAGATCATCAGTCACCATATCTTCCAGCATATAAGTCAAACTTTTTAGGCAAAAATTTACAGTCAACAAAAGTAGGTTGACTTATACAGCAAGATGACTTTGGAGGACCAAAAAGTCCATGTAAAATGAAACGTTTTGCTCAAGAGCACAATACGCTGCCCAGTCCAAGAATTGAAACCACAATCTTGCAATCATGAATGAAACACCTGAACCACTAGGCCATGCACTCTCATATTTTATAGCCACATATCAACTTCTCCAAGCTTTGGAGCAAACTATCACCAATCAACATGCACTGTGTTATTATATCAACCAGACTATTAGATATTGTTCCACACTGCTGGTAAGAATGTACTTCCTTGCATTGTTGTAGCCTTCAAATGATTTCAACCCACTGGCTAAGCAGGCAGGCCAACATTCTCCATGAACAGAATACTGGTCTGTCACAAGGTTACTCGTTTGCAGCTGAGTGGACTGAAGTAACATGAAATGGAGTGTTTTGCTCAAGAACACAATATCCAGCCAGTCTGGGAGTCAAGACCATGACCTTGAAATCATGAGTGCAACGCTCTAACCACTAGGCCATGCAGCCTCACATAAAAACTAATATGATTGTAAAACATAAGACATACAAAGAGAGAAGCAACTTACCCGTAAGCCAATTAATGTGTGCTGATATCTTTGAAAAGCATTTTTGTACATGTCAGACTGAAGTTCTTCATTGATTGAAAAAATTTGTGCTTGAAAGCCATCTTGTCGTCCTACAGCAATGTCTTTCTATAGACAAAACAAAGAGAAAGTATGATGTGATTACACTGGGTAACAAAATTTGTATTTTTTTTTTGTCTTCGGTCAGTAAGTGTTATTTCCTATTTGCTTCTATCTAGAAATCAAAGGAAATCACTACTATTCTCTTCACACTTTGTTTATGTGACCTGGACCTCAATGTTTTGAAACTGACCTATTTTCCATTACATTTCAGACAGATTCAGTGTCGAGTTGCTGAAGCAGAAATATTGTTATAGCAATATTCAGCTCAATACCACAGATTTGCTTGTCATTTGCTTTACCTTAACCCAGTGTTTCTCAACCGGGGTCCCCTGGAACCCTGGGGTTCCACGAGAAAGAGTGAGATAAGCTAATGCTAATTTCATGATCATAATATTACTATACAAGCACAACATATTATTGGTATTGTAATATAGACATCATCTTGTCTAACCTATTACGTTATCAAAAACATATAACAACCATTGGGGATATGTGTATATATATATATATATATATATATATATGATATTTACCACATGAACTATGATGAAAAAAATGAGAAAGATATGGTATTATCATTTTTTTTGTGCAGGGATTCCTTGAGACATGTCATTTATTTTAAGGGTTACGCAAAGGTAAAAAGGTTGAGAAATACTGCCTTGACCACTTGAGCATGTCCTTTAGTGGCTGACAATATGTACATCTCTTATCACGAGCAAGAGTAATGGGGATCATCATAGCCATGTGTTGAGAAGGATTCTTTAGGGTTTGAGTACATGTAACAAAAGCAAAGTCTGAAGCAAATATTAACCATTTTTAATACGTTCTGAGAGTAAGCAAATAGGAAATAACAGTTGCTAAGCAAATACAAACATTGTGTTATGCAGTGTTATTATTCTAGATCATATATGAAGGAAACCAAAGTTCTACAACTAACAAAGAATCATAGCCAATGCTAGAGCAGAAAAACACTCTCTCACAATAAATAGTGTATCAATATTGTTGTAATACTCTATATAACATATATCATATGCAGTAGCCCCATATTAAACTTCATATTAAAACAATTCGTTCATTCACAAAAGTACATATCTCTCCATCTGGAGAAACCTATTCTCTTGATCCCATTTAGCACTATTTGTTTGGTGCCAGCCATTATTTTGAGTATTTGCTCTACTTGCCACACTAGGCCTGTGAGATGGCAAGAGCTTTTTAGGCACTTGGGTAGAATTTGACCCTAAAGGTATAGAACCGGAACAAATACCACAAGGTATCTGATCTGATATTCTTATAGTTATAACAATCCACCACTCAGGATAGGTATTTCTTTTATTCTTTTACTTGTTTCGGTCACTTGACTGTGGCTATGCTGGAGCACGGCCTTCAGTCGAGCAAATCAACCCCAGGACTTATTCTTTGTAAGCCTAGTACTTATTCTATCAGTCTCTGGCTGAACTGCTAAGTTATGGGGATGTAAACACACTAACATCAGTGTCAAGCGATGGGGGGAGGAAGACAAAGACAGACACACAAATACACACACACACATATATATATATATATATATATATATATATATATATATATATATATGACATGCTTTTTTCAGTTTCCGTCTACCAAATCTACTCACAAGGATCTGGTTGGCTCGAGGCTACAGTAGAAGACACTTACCCAAAGTGCCATGCAGTGGGACTGAACCTGGAACTGTGTGGTTGGGAAGCAAGCTTCTTACCACATAGCCACTCCTGAGCCTACTTTATTATCAAGCTCGAAAGGATGACAGGCAAAGTTGAACCTGGCAGCATTTGAACTCAGAGAGTACAGCAAGTCAGAACTAATACCACAACACATTCAATCAAATGCTCTAATAAATCTGCCAATTCACTGCCTAATATAATATTACATTCAACATAGTACTTTATCAAATGTCTCATACAATATATATTTCTTTATTGCCCACAGGGGGCTAAATATAGAGGGGACAAACAAGGACAGACAAAGGGATTAAGTCGATTACATTGACCCCAGTGCATAACTGGTACTTATTTAAAAATCGACCGTGAAAGGATGAAAGACAAAGTCGACTTCGGCGGAATTTGAACTCAGAACGTAATGGCAGATGAAATACCGCTAAACATTTTGCCCAGCGTGCTAACGATTCTGCCAGCTCGCTGCCCTTGTCTCATACAATATTACATTCAATATAGTATTATAATGAATGTTTGATGCAACATTGGTTTCAAATTTCGGTACAACGCCAGCAATTTCAGGGTGGGTATAAATCAATTACATTAACTCCAATATTCAACTGGTTCTTATTTTATTGACCTTGAAAGAATGAAAGGAAAAGTCAACCACAGCAGAATTTGAACTCAGAACATAAAGATGGACAAAGTGACGCTAAGCATTTTGCCCAGCATGTTAACAATTCTGCCAGCACATTGCCTTTGTCTAATGCAATATTACATTCCATATAGTATTATATTGAATACCTAATACAAGATTATATATTCAATATAGTACTATATTGAATGCCTAATACGGTACCACATTCAACACAGTTCTATATCAAAAGCTATTAAATATCCAAAGCAGCATATTACAACAAACACAGTGCATTATAACCAAAGTAACTCCACAACCAACACATCACAACATACAACTAAAAGAAGCCATCAACTAACCTCCCTGTCAAGTTTTTCCTGTTTCTTCTTCAATGAGCGAAGCTGTTCAGCCAAACTGCTGTCACCATAATCACCGAGTTTCTTCTTAAGATTTTCTACTTTCTTTTGCAATTCCTCAATGTCTTTCTCTTTCTCACGTAACAGAAGAGTATCATCAAGTTCCCGCTTCCTCACCTGATGCAAACCGAAAGAAAAAAAAAAAAAAAAAAAAAAAAAAGAAACAGTTGAAATGTTCACAAGCAGCAAGTTTTAAAAATAAAAATCATAAGAAGTCTGTAGCAAATTATAATATAAAAATAAGGGTTACTCTTGCAAACATGCAACAAAATTATAAGCACAAGCATGGCTGTGTGATAAGAAGCTTGCTTCCTAATCACATGGCTCCAGGTTCAGTCCTACAGCATGGCACCTTGGACAAGTGTCTTCTACTATAGCCTTGGGCCGACCAAAGCCCTGTGAGTGGATTTGGTAGGTAGAACCTCAAAGAACTGAAAGATGCCTGTTATATGTGTGTGTGTGTGTGTGTGTGTGTCTTTGTGTCTGTGTTTGCTCCTCTGCCATCGCTTGACAACCAATGTTGGTGTGTTTATGTTTCCATAACTTAGTGGTTCAGCAAAAGGAACCAATAGAACAATTACTAGGCTTACAAAGAATAAGTCTTGGGGTTGATTTCTTTGACTAAAAACCCTTTAAGGTAGTGCTCCAGCATGGCTGCAGTCAAATGACTGAAACAAGTAAAAGAATAAAAGAATATAGCCCCGAACCAACCAAAGCCTTGTGAATGGATTTGATAGACAGAAACTGAAAGAAGCCATGCTGCATACACCTACAAATGCACACATATATAGTTGTATATGTGTGTGAGTGTGTACATGGCAGGGTGACTGTACATCTATGTGTGCATGTGAGATAATGTCTCCTTGTCTTGATATTACATGATAGCTGTAAATGAGCATAGACTGTGGCCTTCATTTCCATGTTTTTTTATAAAAAACATTTATGGTATGGTCATGGAAAAATATTACTTTACATGTCAAAAAGAGAAGATTAATAATGAGAAGGGCATCTGCCTCAATGAATCCCATCTGATCCATGCAAGCATGGAGGAGGAGGAGGAGGAGGAGGATGAAGAAGATATTATTATTCCATCGACTTATCCATTCCTCCAAAATTTCAGGCCTTGTGCTTATAGTAGAAAGGAGGAGGAGGAGCAGGATCGCCGCCACCGTTGCAACAAGCTGGCAGAATCATTAGCACACCAGGCAAAATGCTTTGCGTCATTTCACTCCTTTTTACATTTTGAGTTCAAATTCTGCTGAGGCCGACTTTGCCTTTCATCATTTCAGGGTCATTGAAATAAATACCAGTGAAACACTGAGGGTCGATGTAATCAACTCGTCCCCTCCCGCCAAATTGCTGCACTTGTGACAAAATTTGAAACCATTATTATTATTTCCAAGTTTTTCTTCCCCAACAGCAATGCACTATCATGATTTTCTAAAGCTGTTTTCCCATTCTAGCATCAGCTGGATAGATTTGAAGTACAGCATATTGCAATTTGCTTCAATCCAGTGTTATTTCTTCTGTAAGGCAAGAAGCAACCTGACTTAGATGCCTCTTCTTTTGCTATGGGAACTGATCAATATCAGCAGCCAGCATTTTGTCTTCCATCAACACCACACATAACTGTCTTATTTCAACTTTCCCATGGCAGTATAGCATGATGGCTTTCATAAGTTTCACCGCATGCACATTGCTGGGGTAAATAATTTTAGAATTTGATGATCTTCCAGTCACTAACCACTTAATTAACAGATGTGCAGGAAGTGGAAAAATATATGTGTGTGTGTGTGTGTGTGTGTGCGTGCGCAGGTAAGTCAATCATCAAATCTCACAATGTCGCTATGTATATGCAAACAGGGTTCATTAGCTGCAGTGGGGACACATGCACAATCATTCAACCTGCTAAAAACAGCAGCCAAATTTGCCCCAAATCCCACCTTGCCGTCTTAAATATAAAACACTACATTGAACAATGTAGTTCATGACTCACAAAGGGACAGGATGATTATACCTGGAATCTTTGCTTAATCAGAGCTGAGTAAAACCTAAATAACAACAACAAACACAACTCATAAGTACAAGGTGTGGCCATGTGGTAAGAAGCTTGCTTCCCAATCACATGGTTCCAGGTTTAGTCCACTGCGTGGAACCTTGGGCAAGTGTCTTCTACTATATCTTCAGGCTGACCAAAGCCCTATGAATCATCATCATCATCATCATCATCATCGTTTAACGTCCGCTTTCCATGCTAGCATGGGTTGGACGATTTGACTGAGGACTGGTGAAACCGGATGGCAACAGCAGGCTCCAGTCTAATTTGGTAGAGTTTCTACAGCTGGATGCCCTTCCTAACGCCAACCACTCAGAGAGTGTAGTGGGTGCTTTTACGTGTCACCCGCACGAAAACGGCCACGCTCGAACTGGTGTCTTTTATGTACCACCCGCACAAGCCAGTCCAGGGGCACTGGCAACGATCTCGCTCGAAAATCCTACGGGAGCCAGTCAAGTGGTACTGGCAACGGCCATGCTCAAAATGGTGCATCTCATGTGCCACCCACACAAGAACCAGTCCAGGGGCACTGGCAACGATCTTACTTGGCTTGCCGGGTCTTCTCACGCACAGCACATTTCCAAAGGTCTCGGTCAGTAGTCATCGCCTAGGTGAGGCCCAATGTTTGAAGGTCTTGCCTCACCACCTCAGCCCAGGTCTTCCTGGGCCTACCTCTTCCACGGGTTCCCTCAACTGTTAGGGAGTGGCACTTTTTCACGCAGCTATCCTCATTCATTCTCACCACATGTCCAAACCAGCGTAATCATCTCTCTTGCACACCACTACTGACGCTTCTTATGTTCAGCTTTTCTCTCAAGATACTTACACTCTGACGGGTATGCACATTTACATTACACGTCCAGCGGAGCATACTGGCCTCATTCCTTGCGAGCCTACGCATGTCCTCAGCAGTCACAGCTCATGTTTCACTGCCATGTAGCATGGCTGTTCGTACACATGCGTCATACAGTCTGCATTTTACCCTGAGTGAGAGTCCCTTTGTCGCCAGCAGAGGTAAGAGCTCCCTAAACTTGGCCCAGGCTATTCTTATTCTAGCAGTTACACTTTCAGCGCACCCACCCCCACTACTAACTTGGTCACCCAGATAGCGGAAGCTATCAACTACCTCTAGTTTTTCTCCCTGGAATGAGATAGAAGTTGTTTCCTGTTTGTTTACAGTCTTGAATTCCTCTGTGATCGCCTGGAGGACTATGATAAATAGGAGGGGGCTGAGGACGGAACCTTGGTGGACTCCTACGTCTACCCGGAATTCATTACTGTACTCATTTCCAACCTTCTCCTTACTGACAGCATCTCTGTACATGGCTCGCACAGCTCTCACTAACCATTCTTCTATCCCAAGTTTCCTCATTGACCACCAGATAAGGGATCGGGGGACCCTGTCAAAGGCTTTCTCCATGTCAACGAAGGCCAGGTACAGAGGTTTATCCTTGGCTAGATATTTCTCCTGCAGCTGTCTCACTAGAAATATGGCATCAGTGGTGCTTTTACCTGGCACAAACCCAAACTGCATCTCATCTAAATTGATTTGCTCCCTAATTAGTTGGGCTATGACCCTCTCCATAACTTTCATAACCTGATCTAACAGCTTGATGCCTCTGTAATTATTAGTGTCTAAAGCGTCACCTTTACCTTTGTAGCAGTTTACTATGGTGCTGCTACACCAGTCATTGGGTATGACTCCTTCGTGTATCACCTGGTTCGTAATACGGGTGACTAGGCTGTAGCCAACACTGCCAGATATTTTGAGCATCTCTGCAGTGATTCCTGATGGGCCGGGGGCTTTCCCTGTCTTCATACTCTTAATTGCTTTATCTACCCTGGTACTGTCAACTCAGATAGCTGGTCCCTCTGTTAGGTCGACATACGGCAGGCTCTATTTCTCCCATTCATTCTCTTTATTAAGCAATCTATCGTAGTGGCATCTCCAGACCTCTTTCTTTGCAGCCTCATTTAGTGCAAGCGTACCATCATCCATGCAAACACATTTCTCTCCTACAACATCACTATTCTCTCTCCTACACTGTCTTGCAACACGAAATACCTCGAGTCTTTGGTCCTCACGGCGCAGAACATTGGCAAATCTTTTCTTATCTGCTTCCCCTCTGGCTAAATAAACCTGTCGCCTAGCCTCCCTTCTGGCAGATTGGTACAATTCCCTGCTACCACCGTTCTTCCAGTCCTTCCAAGCCTGTTTCTTTTGTCTAATAGCCCTGTCTACATCCTTGTTCCACCACCACGTTACTCTGGGTTGAGAGGGGACTTTACACCAGCCACAGATCTGGTCTGTGGCTCTCAACAGGTTGTCCCGCAGAAATCTCCAATTGTCTTCCACGTTGTATGATGCTATATCCCTCTCTATTTCGTCAAATGCTTCAAGTAACTTGTCTCTAAATCTCTGTCCATTTGCAGGGTCTTTAAGTTTCCATACCCTTCTCCCCCAGGCCGGTCTACTTCTGGGCACCCATATTGCCTTGATCTCGAAGTCGCTAACTACTAATCTGTGTTGGGGTGTACATTCTTCGCCAGGGAGGGTTTTGGCATTTATAAGCCTCCCTCTTTCTCTAGTTCTGGCGAGGATGTAGTCGATTTGGCTAGAGTGTCTGCCGGATTGGTAGGTGACTAGGTGACAGGCAGGTTTCCTGAAGTTGGTATTGCAAACCATAAGATCGGTTGCATCACAGAACTCCAGCAGTCTGGTTCCCTCCTCGTTGCGGGAACCGAAGCCATAGCCTCCATGTATGCCATGGAAGCCTCCAGCACGACGTCCGACATGACCATTGAAGTCACCAGCCACAAAGAGAAGGTCTCTGTCTCTTGTCGATGAGGTAGTTTGCAAGAGGGTGTCATAGAATTGGTCTTTCAGCCCATCCGGGAGCCCCGGTTGAGGGGCATAGGCTGAGATGACAGTAGCTAGCCTATGATGAAGCACTAGTCTAATCTTAAGTACTCTGTCACATACTCTAACTACCTCGATTACCTTATCAACCCATTTCTCTGCTAGGAGTATTCCTACGCCCCCGACTCCGTCAGTGTTCCCTGCCCAGAAAAACTTGTACCTGTGTTCTTTGCCTGTGAGGAACCTCGCAGAACCTCCTCTCCATCTTACTTCTTGGATGCAGCACAGATCTACGCGTCGCCGTTCAAGCATCTCAACAATCTCACCAGACCTACCTTTCAGCATGCCGACGTTGAGAGTGCCAATCCTGACAGTGTGGGAGGAGTGGGTGTCAGAGGAGTGGATGTCAGAGGAGTGGGCCCGTGTGACCCTGGGATGGGGGTAAGCAGTGTCGTGAACCTGAAAAGAAAGCTTGCATTTGGCAGAGTTCATAGACAAAAACAATACCTACAACCTTCATATACTACCCAATCTTTATGCGCTATAAGGTCGATAAGAGGGGGGGTATAAGGTCACAAGCAGTGTTCGCGGAAGATGATCTAAAAAGACTTCCGGTACTGGTGGAGGAGGTGGGAGGGCGGGCGTACCGCTGGCTAATGGAGCTTCGTCGTGGGTTCTATTAGCATAGAGATTCCAGTACGAAATGGTGGTGGAGTGGGAAAGCGAGCTGGTTATATGTTTGGGATTCGCGCGCGAGTCGAAGAGGAAATGGTGGAAGAAGTGGTGATTCAGAGAGAGAGAGAGAGAGAATACAATAGGGAGGGAGAGGGAGGGGGAGATATATATATTTATATATGTATGTATAAGTATATATCTGTGTGTGTGTGTGTGTGTGTGTGTGTCTGTCTGTTTCTGTGTTTGTCTCTCCACACCCCCACTGCTTGACAACAAATATTGGTGAGCTTACATCCCTGTAAGAGAATAAGTACCAGACTTAAAAAAGATAAGTCCTGAGATAGATTTGCTCAACTAAAACCCTTCAAGGTAGTGCCCCAGCATGGCTGCAGTGTCTTAGTTTCTGTGTTTGTCTCCCCACCCGACCACTACTTGACAACAAATGTTGGTGAGTTTATGTCCCCATAACCTAGAAGTTCAGTAAAAGAGACCAAAAGAATAAGTACCAGGCTTAAAAAAGATAAGTCCTGGGATTGATTTATTCGACTCAAACCCTTCAAGGCAGTGCCCCAGCATGGTGGCAGTTTAATGACTGAAACAAGTAAAAAATAAAAGATAAAAATTAGTAAAAAATTTCCAAAATAACTACCTTCTCTTTTGACAACTCTTTCCTAATTTTAGACACATTGTTTTGTAATTGGTTTCTTTTATTGGTGATCAGCTCAACTTTGTCATTCAGACACTTACATCTCTCCTGCTTCTCTTCCAGAAGTGCAGCCTTACCGGATTTCTCATAACTAAATACAAACAAATAACAAAATAAAAGATGTTTAGGGATTGATTTCTAAACTAAGCAAGAGAGTATTGTACAAGAAAAGTGAACCTATGAGTGGAATTAATGGGTTTGCTAATGACAATAGCAGAACAAATTTTTTCAACTAGGAGCTAAAAGCATGCATCAGAATTGGTTTGCTAAGAAATTACCTCTTGATCAAGGTTCTGCACCACAGTTTAGTTATTATTTAGTTATTAACTGGGATGATAATGATCTGTGACGCTGTTTTACATTTCTCATTGGCTAACTTGAACCTAAAGAAGTAAAGTACTGAACAAGACACTATAAAATCGGCTTGTTATAACCACCAACCTATTTCTGTTATGAATAAGGTGGTTACAGTCCAATTTGTCAATCAGCTTCTTCTTCTGCCGCATCAAACACACACATATTAAATACACTGATTATAAAGCAAACTGAGGATGATCGCAGATGAACAGATATTGATCATAGTGTCACTGGATTAGAGCTGATGTATGCCTTTCTAGTGTGACGTATGTAACAATTAGAAATACAAATTATGAAATAGCTAAGCTGTAAATCTTGAACAGCAAAAGCCCATCATGAGTTCAATTCCTGGCAAAGCATTGTGCCCTTGAGCAAGACACTTTATTTCACACTGCTCCAGGCCACTCAGCTGGCAAAAATGAATGGTATCTGTATTTCAAAGGGCCAGCTTTGTCACATTCTGTGTCACACTGAATCTCCCTGAGAACTATATTATGGGTGCACGTGTCTGTGTAGTACTCAGGCACTTGCATGTTAATTTCACAAGCAGGTTATTCCATTCACTGGATCAACTGGAACCCTTATCATCATTACTGACGGAATGTCATAAAATCTTGAACATTTACAAGAATAGTTTTAATTCATTTTTCACAGAAAAATTTGACTACCCAAGCAAATATTGAGCAAAAAAAAAATATTTTTACAGGTAATGTAATTTACTTTCATCTCTCCTTTCTTTCATTTAGATTAGGGTTCGTCAATGAAAGTTAGTAGTCAACATAATAAGCACCAGTTAGCTATATACTGGGTTTAAATCAACTGCCTATAATGTCTCCCTGCACATTGCTAGATCTTGCAACAAAGTTAACTCAATATTATTCCATTGGAAGTCCTGTTTAAGCAACAGACAAAATTCCCTGCAGTATTTAGTTATATCTCATAATACCTTGAATTCAGATGTCAATTTTATTGATTATATGGCTAATTCTTGGACTTTGTCAATGATAGAAATTATTATTATATAATATAATATATACATTAAGCGTGGCCGTTGCCAGTACCGCCAGACTGGCCCTCGTGCCGGTGGCACGTAAAAGCACCCACTACACTCTCGGAGTGGTTGGCATTAGGAAGGGCATCCAGCTGTAGAAACTCTGCCAAATCAGATTGGAGCCTGGTGTAGCCATCTGGTTTCACCAGTCCTCAGTCAAATCATCCAACCCATGCTAGCATGGAAAGCGGACGTTAAACGATGATGATGATGATGTACACTGAATGCTTTTTAAAGAGGATTTAAAAAGTTTGATGTACATGACACCACACAAAATACCTTTTTTCACCTGCAAATATTAACTGCGAATTTATTTCAATGTCTCTAGAGCAGCATAAAAAGCCTCATGGTATTTATTAACATTGACCTTGAAAGTTCAAAAAATGCTTATGAGTTTCCAAGGCAAAAATGTCAGTTGCCACAGTTTTCTTTTACTTGGTGCAACATGTGTGACAAAAATGTATGTGACATTTTCAAGACAAATATTTTCTATACCTTCCAAATAGTGTAGATCTCAAATTGTTTCACTACCAATATCTGGTTGAAAACGAACCATTTCAACACACCTTTACAAGTACATAGACATATAGTGATTTTTCAAGGCACTCTAAAAGTTTTTGAAAACCTCTTTTGGTTTAACTTTCATGGAAAAAGTCCATCTGAGCCACACAACACAGAGTCCTGGACTGTAGAACAAACAAGACATTCAAGTAATAACAAGTCAACAGGCAACAAAGTGATGCTTCTGAAAAAAAACAACAGACCACAATGTAAACTTACTTGAGAATAATTGACATATAGTTTTTTAACTGAAGGACACCCTTCTGTTGGATTTCTTCAGCCTAAAAGAAGCAAGTAAACAAAATATATGCAAAAATAAATTACAAAATAGACAAAAACAAAAAAAATTCTAAAATTTTGAAATCATTGTAAATTGTACTGTTTTAAATTTTGTTTTATTTCAAAACTTCTACATTTAATTTTTTTGAAAATTTTCTTTAGAAGTATTTATTTAGAAATATTGGCATCAAATTTTGGCAGAAGGCCAGCAGTTTTGCGGGAGGAACCAAGTTGATTAAACTGACCCCAGTGCTCAACTGGTGCTTATTTCATCGACTCCAAAAGGATGAAAGGCAAAATCAACCTCAGTGAAATTTGAACTTGGAATGTAAAGATGGATGAAATGCTGCTAAGCATTTTGCCCAGCATGCTAACAAGTCAGCCAGCTCGACACCTTTCTTTTCAATGAAATATTGCCAAGCATTATGCCATATTATAAGTGTCCTCAGAATCTGAGAAATCTAGACTATCAACGCTAACAGAGTCCACTTCCACTGCTAATGAAGAAAACCAACACAGTAAAGTAAACAGAACATAACCGTACAGTCATACAACACTATAAAACATACTGAAACAGACTTGCTGTATATCACACAACATGATCAAACTTTCACACTTCAACTAAAACACCAATCCTTAACAAAACAGTCAGGTCAAGTCACAACTTCTAATGTCCAACAAGAATGACTTACTCTTACTAGTTTTTGTTTGATATAAACAATGGCGTGAAATTTCAATGTTTCAAAAATTATTTGCCAGAATCATGTCTCTAAAGACTTACCTGCTTTCTTCTTTTCTCAAGTTTGTCTTCTTTGCGTGTGGTTACAGAATCCTTTTCATCAACTAACTTGTCTATGCTAGCCTTTGGTAAAAATAAAAAATTAATATTGATATCTTAGGCATAAGTCAACATATTTCAGGGAAGCATATAGTATTTTGTATTTAATTATCACTTATTAGTGAGGCCCATAGAAATTCTGCATTTTATTATTCTTTCACTTAGGTCTTCAATTTCCTTCCATAGTTAAGCTTGTTTAACCCTTTTAGTATTCAGATTACTGTTTCAAACATCATTTTAAATTAATCGTGCATTATTTCATAGCTTGGAGATTTTGATGATGTGACTGTTTATTTTTAAAATGACTCAGTAGGGTCGATGTGAAAGGCTAGATATGACCAGTTTGAAGATAAAACAGGTAGAATATTTTGGCCGGATATGGCTGGTTTAAATGCTTAAGGGTTAAAGCATAACACTCAAACTGGTTTCATTATGATAAAGATGTTGATTATATTCTACCATCCACAACACTTGTCATCATTTATGTTTGTTATCATACTGGCATGGAATAGATGAATCATCATAGTTCAAACCAGCTCTTATTTGGAGTTACTGCCTTCCTAAGCTGGTAGAACACATTTTGTTCATGTTTCCCTTTTGGCATAGTTTCTACAGCTGGATGCCCTTCCCAACACCAATGATATTAGAGTATACTAGTGTCTTTTATCATGACACTAACTCTAGAGAAGTTGTTAAGTCATTCAAATGCCACCCACTTTATAGTGTACTTGCTGCATTTTATAGGGCACCAATACTAGAGAGGTTGTTTTGTCTCACTTTTACATCAGTGGTTCCCAAACTTTTCTGGCTGCTGCCCCCTTGGCACTCTGGGTCACATTCCTAACCCCTTCCCTACCACAAACACAGACCACTTTCAGCAGCAAATTCAAACTAGCTGTATTTCACAAATAAATCTTAACCTAATCAACCCATTATTTTGTTGCTGTTTTTACATCCACTGTCCCCTTTTGGCCACCCCATTATTGACCCTCTTTTCTTCAATGCCCCCACCTCTGGATCCCCCCCCCCATCCAGGGAGGCAGTACTACCTACTTTGGGAACCACTGCTCTATATAATCTCAGTTCTTTTCAAAACAAACATGACTGAGAGTGTGGTTAGAAGAAAAGTGATGACTCAGATGATGAAGAGGAAAGAGCATGAAATCACAGTGTGATAAGAGAAACAGACTAATGGGATGATGAAAGAGAGGGCAAAGGACAGTGATAACTACACACTGGTTGCTGGTAAAAAGTTAAACAGAAAAACAACAAGAGTAGCTCAATTAGACTCAAATAAAAGTGTATCATAGTAAGGTAATGGTAAGAGTAGATGTCAACTAAGAGTCACATGGCAAAGGGAAGGCAGTTAGAAGTACAGAGTGACAAAAGAGAGGTGTTGACAAGGAGCAGATCCAATGCCATCCCTTGTTACACTGGTACCATAATGAGTAGCCTTGTGACAGACTGGTATTCTGTTCATGGAGAATGTTGGCCTGCCTGCTTAGCCAGTGGGTTGGTACCATTTGAAGGCTATAACAATGCAAGGAAGTGCTTTCTGACCAGCAGTGTGGAACAATATCTAATAGTCTGGTTGATATAATAACACAGTGCATGTTGATTGGTGATAGTTTGCTCCAAAGCGTGGAGAAGTTGATGTGTGGCTATAAAATATATGAGAGTGCATGGCCTAGTGGTTCAGGTGTTTCATTCACGATTGCAAGATTGTGGTTTCAATTCTTGGACTGGGCAGTGTATTGTGATCTTGAGCAAAACATTTCATTTTACATGGACTTTTTGGCCAAGGTGGGATTGAATCCAAAATCACTTGGTAGTGAAACAAATTTATTAGCCACACAGTCATGCCTGCATCTACAAACACAGAATGTGTGTTTTATACACATATAAAGAATGAACATTGTCTGAATAAAGGGCTTCGTACAAATGTACACACTAATACTTATTATAATTTCATTGGTAGTGAACCTAGGTAGTATATTCTTAGTTTATCTAAGTGAAATATTTAATTACTGAGCATGTACAATGATTCAGTAAGTAGTCGGTGCGATGACTTTATGGGAAGAATATGTATATAGGCATGGGCATGGCTGTGTGGTAAGAAGTTTGCTTCTCAACCACATGGTTCCAGGTTCAATCCTAAATTTTGGGATGAGAAGTTGGGAATGGTGGGAGAGAGTGATAATGATGACAGTGAAGACTATAGAGTGTGAGAGGGTAATGGATATGACAGGAGATGGAGAAATAAGAGTATTAACAGGAGTGGGTAGACTTATCTATCACTCAGTCATGTGAACCTTGGATGCCTTCAACCAGGCCTACTATATTACAAGCATTTAGATAGCTCTCAAATCTAAGGATAAACTATAAGTCATGACTTTTTAACCTCCTTTTCACATACAAGTCCCAGACATTCTACCAAGAGGTAAGTGGCATAGCCCTTCCTCCTTTGACTATACAATATAAAAAAAAAAAGCAATAAAAACATTTACCTGTAGAGGTTTCGATTCTTCTTTGAGTTTCTGAAAGATTTAAAAACAAAAATATAGAATCAGCCCACATGTCATTACAAACACACACACACACACACGTTGTCAACCCTATTCACATCCATATGCATACCAAACCAAAAAAGGAACTTAAAATCCAAGTTATGCCAATGAAGATACAGATTCAAATAAATTTTATATGCATTCATTCATTCATTTATCTGTACTAGCATGGGTTCTTCTTTATCTTTTTTACTTGCTTCAGTAATTGGACTGTGGCCATGCTGGGGCACTACCACGAAATGTTTAACCCGTTAGCATTCAGATTACTCATTCAAGTGTAATGCTTATTTATTCACATGATTTAAGAGGAAAACTGGGTGTAAGAGGCATCAAGTGTGTGTAAGAGAGAAGACTGCATTGGTTTGGTCATGTGATGCGTATGGATGACGACAGCTACGTAAAGAAGTGTCGAGCTCTAATTGTCAAACTAAGTAAAAACGCTGTCTTCCAAACATACAGGCTTGTCCTTTCAGGTGGCAGTGCCTCTTAAAAAGCACTCATGCCAGTGGAATGTAGAGGCACCCAGCACACTCTGTTAAGTAGCTGGCATTAGGAAGAGCATCCAGCCATAGAAAACATGTCACAACAGACATTTGGAGTCTGGACAGCTCCCTGCTAGCCAGCTCCATGTCAAAACATCCAACCTATGCTAGCATGGAGAGTGGCCGTTAAACGATGATGAAGATGACTGCTTTAAATTAATCATGCATTATCTTGTAGCTTCGAGATTTCAGTGATGTGATTGTGTATTTTTAGAATTGCATTGTAGGGTAGGTGTGATAGACTGGATCTGGTTAGTTTGAATATAAATCAGGAAAAATATTTGGGCTGGATATGGCCATTTTAAATACTTAAGGGTTAATTGAACAAATCAACTTCCTCCCATTCCAAGTATCAAACATGGGTTGCCTGGGTGAAAGGCAGGAATCCTGACCACAAACTAATATATTACTGAGGTGTGGCTAATAGGCTCAGGCATGATTATGTAATAAGAAGTTTGCTTCCTAACTATGTGGACTTGAATTCAGTCCCACTGCACAGCACCTTGAGCAAGTGACTTTCACTATAACCCTGGGCCACCCAAGTCTTGCAAGTGGATTTGGTAGACAGAAACTGAAAAAAGTTCATCGTGTGTGTGTATGTGTTTGTCCCTCATCAACACTTGATAACTGGTATTGCTTTGTTTCCATCCCCATTATTTAGGAGTTTAGTGAAAAGAAACTGATAGAATAAGAACCAGGCTTAAAAATAAGTACTAGAGTCAATTTGTTCTACTAAACCCTTACAGGTGGTGCCCCAGTATGGTTGCAGTCCAAAGACTGAAACAAGTAAAAGAGAAACGATATTGTTTTATAACCAGATAGCATTCCTGTTGCTCAAATTTGCTTCCTTTTCAAATAAAGGATCTTTCATTCTACCTGTTTCGAACGCACAAAGCCAGCACATGATTGGCTAACATGAGAAATAACAAAAATATCACCATTTGTAACTCACTGATTTTCAGAGAAGCATAAACGTAACCAAACAAACAGAACCTTTCCACACACACATCATCATCGTTTAACGTCCGCTTTCTATGCTAGCATGGGTTGGACGATTTGACTGAGGACTGGTGAACCAGATGACTACACCAGGCTCCAATCTGATTTGGCAGAGTTTCTACAGCTGGATGCCCTTCCTAACGCCAACCACATATATATATATATGTTCTAGGTTAGTTTCCCATGCAAGCATGGGTTAAGTGTATGAGGGGTTGCTGAAAAGTTCCTGGTTATGGGCAAAAGGAAATACAGGAAGATCAGTTAATTATGACTTTATTCAACATATTCTTCTCTCAGATTCATGCACTCATAGCAGCAGTCCTTCAGGTTTGGCCTCCAGGTTTTGCGATACCCTTAAAACCAGGAACTTTTCAGCACCCCATTGTGTATGTATGTGTACACACACACACACACACAAGGGGGTGCTGAAAAATTCCTGGCTTTGGGTAAAAGAAAATACAGGAGGATCAGTTATTTTTTTCTCAGATTCACACATTTATTGCAGTAATCCTTCAGTTTTTCTAAGCCCTGTAAAAGAGATTGGAAGGTTGGGCCTCCAACCAGGCCTTTTGTGATACCCTTAAAGCTAGGGACTTTTCAGCACCCCTTCATATATATCACTGAGGCTCTGTTTTACAGGTAAATGCCTTTTTATCACTAAAGCTAATTTCTGTTTCATGTAATAGACCTCATATTTCACATGTCTTTGAAAGTAAGTGAGTGAAAAATTTGTTAACCATAGTAATAACAACCACGTAGTGATGACTTACAGAACACAAATATAAACACACATAGGGTAAAAGGTAAAGGGTAACATACATATGCACACTCACACACACACACACACACACAATGGGTTTCTTTCAGTTCATATTCAACAAATTCACTGAGAAGGTATCGGTTCGCTTGGAGCTATGATAGAAGATACCTGCTCAAATCCAGTGGTGTGCATTCTCCACTGTTGCTTGGATATCACACATGACAGTAGTTGCTTTATGAGTTAGGCCTAGCAACAACAATCGCCTCACACAGACACAACAAAAAACTGAAAAACTTGGATAAGCAACAGAGTAATTTCCCTCCCTTTATTTTTCTTTCTCTCACTTCATCTCTGTCACACACACACACAGGTCTGTTCAGTGAAATGATCTACCTTTATAGAAGCCTTATGAGTCACGTTTTGATTATGTAAATCAGCCTTGTTCTCCTCAAGCTTTATCTTCTCTTGAAGGTTCTTTTCAATCTGCAGTTTCTCTGAATTTAATGAATTAACCCGACTGTGCAGCTCGTTCACTTTATCAGAATAATTGCTAAGTTTTTGTCGTTGATGCTCAAGTTCATGATTAGTGGAACGCCTGGCCAAAGAAAGAGGTGAAGTGCAACATATTATTTATACATTCTGACAAAAATTTTTTGTTTAGTTTATCATTTATCTCTTTTTTCTTTTTAATCTTTTACTTGTTTAAGTCATTAGACTGTGGCCATGCTGGGGCACTGCCTTGAAGACTCTTTTAACTGAACAAATCAACCCCCGCCAAGGATTATTTTCTTAAAAAGTTTGATACTTATTCTATCAGTCTCTTTTGCCAAACTGCTAAGTTACAGGGAAAAAAACTCACTAACACTGGTTGTCAAGTGATGGTGGGAGGCAAGCATAGACACACACACACACACGTGTGTGTATTTATATATATATATATTTTTTTACACACACACACGTGTGTCGTTGTTTAACGTCCGCTTTCCATGCTAGCATGGGTGGACGATTTGACTGAGGACTGGTGAAACCAGATGGCTACACCAGGCTCCAATCTGATTTGGCAGAGTTTCTACAGCTGGATGCTCTTCCTAACGCCAACCACTCAGAGTGTGTGTATTTATATAATCGCTGACCAAACACCATTCAATTTTTTTTCTCCGTGTTTTTCTCCTTGTTTTCTCCGTATTCTTTCTGTTGAAGAGCGTAGCTCGAAACGTTAAAGACTTTCTGTATTCCCAAGCGTCAAACTAATACATCCTTTTGTTGTTTACACCACCTGTCCTCGTCTTGTTTTTTTTCGTACATTCTCCCATATATATATATATATATATATATATATATATATATGACAGGTTCATTTTGGTTTCCATCTATCAAATTCTCTCACAAGGCTTTGGTTGGTGCGAGGCTATAGTAGAAGACACTTGGCAAAGGTGCCATGCAGTGGAATTGAACCCAGAACCGTGTGGTTGGGAAGTAAGCTTCTTACCACAGAGCCACACCTGTGCCTATAGTTGTCAAGGATATTTGAATAAAAGCCAGAATATTTTAGAATTTTAAAATCTAAAAATGACATTAGTTTTGCTA
>NC_142928.1:99539892-99562392 GCF_046866305.1 Octopus bimaculoides
TAAGTATTTTAAGGTTATGTGCTGCTATTATCTGTGCTATGTTCCTAGTATTTGAAAATTCAAATCTGATTATATGTGTGTTTATAATCTTACCATAGTGTGAGCTCCTTGGGAAGTGTCTACCTATCACTTCTCTAAACTTAGCTATCAGATTACTCCTGATATTTCTCCCAAATGGGATTATGAGCCAGATTTTATTATCCTTATTATTATCCTCATAGTTATTAATATTGTTTTTAAAGAATTTTAAGTTACCTATGTTGTGTTTATGAGGGTACTTTGGTTTATTTAGTTTATTTACTTTGTGTTTATTCCTATTATTATTATTATTATTATTATTATTATTATTATTATTATTATTATTATTATTATTGTTGTTGTCAGTTGTTTCAATTCCTTTGCTATCATTTTCAATATAGGAGACCCTTTCTTTATATCCTGCCTTATTTAGTGCTGAATTATAGAAATTAGCTTCATTATTAAATACCCTATTGTTAGCAGATAATTTGGAGAGTCTTAAAGATATATTTTTTACTAGATTCTCTATGATAGCCCTAGGATGGTTACTTGATTTATTTATATACTGTAGGTTTGTTAGGGGTTTGTGGTATGGTCTATATGTTTTATTCTTAATATCTAATGTTACGTCTAGGAAATTTGCTACTGAGACATCATCTTCGTAAACTATACCCATCCCCGTTCTGCTGAAAAATCTGGCCAGCCTACCCGTAATTCTCTGTAGTTCCTGGTTTGAGCAATTCCTAACATATAACAGGCAGTCGTCTCTATACAACCCCCCCTAACCCTAGGGAATTGATCACTTAATTCATAAAGGATAAATGATCCCACCATATCAGCTATTTGGGCCGAGTCGGAACTTCCCATGGCAACATCAAATGCGCCAGGGGTATCTTTCCTTACCCATATCTTCTATATATATATATATATATATATATATATATATATATATACATACGTTGTTTGTCATATATGTAAATGGTGTGAATATTCATGTGAAAGTGGTGTGTGCGTGGGTTCAGGAGTTAAATCCATCTTTGTCTTTCTCAGAATCATATGGAATTCATTTATAATTATTTTAGCGGTACAGAAGTACTTCGGATTTCTGGAAAGAGAAACGCCTGACATATACACATACGCGCGCGTGCTCGCTCGCTTGCACACACCATCATGTATGCATTCATAAATACATAATGCACACACACATATCTATCTATCTATCTATCTATCTATCTATCTATCTATCTATCTATCTATCTATCTATCTATCTATCATACGTATGTATGTATGTATAATCTTTTTTTTTTACTCTTTACCTGTTTCAATCATTTGACTGCGGCCATGCTGGAACACCGCCTTTAGTCGAACAAGTCGACTCCAGGACTTATTCTTTGTAAGCCTAGTACTTATTCTATCTGTCTCTTTTGTCGAACCGCTAAGTTACGGGGACGTAAACACACCAGCATCGGTTGTCAAGCGATGGTGGAGGGACAAACACAGACACACAAACACACACACACACATATATATATATATATACATATATACGACGGGCTTCTTTTAGTTTCCGCCTACCAAATCCACTCACAAGGCATTGGTCGGCCCGAGGCTATAGTAGAAGACACTTGCCCAAGGTGCCACGCAGTGGGACTGAACCCGGAACCATGTGGTTGGTAAGCAAGCTACTTAGCACACAGCCATTCCTGCGCCTGTACGTACATACATACATACATACATACATACATACATACATACATACATACATACATACGTATTAAGTCAAGTATGAAATTTGTAGTAAGGTATATGGTAAACTTTGACAGTTGCTCATTATATTTTGAAAATCTTTATTTTTTGTTAGAAAGCTGACACATCTATTTCTTTATTCTAACTCATTTTGCACTTTATAAAGTATTTATAAATCGATTTTTGCTATTTTTGTTTTGAGATGGATAAGTCGGAAATTCGTACAGTTTTGAAATATGAGTTCTTTCTTGGAAATACAGCATCACAGGCAGCTCGGAATATTAATGGACTATTTCATTCTAATGTTATTACACAGCAGACAGTATCAAATTGGCTTACAAAATTTCGTTCTGGTAACTTTGACCTCACAAATGAGCAACGCGGTCGACCAGAAACAAAGATGGATAATGACGAACTGAAAGCCACCATCGAGTCAGATCCTTCTCTCAAAGTGCCCGTGAATTATCGTTGTTGTTTGGTGTTAGCAAGCAAACAATATTGACTCACTTAGTTCAACTCGGTAAAGTGAAAAAGTTGGATAACTGGGCTCCACATGAACACAATGAAAATCAGAAACTGATACGTTTGGAACCCTGCATTATGCTACTTTCTTGTCATAAAAAATGAATAATTTTTGAATCGAATTATAACATGTGATGAGAAATGGATCCAATACGACAACCGTAAACGTTCAACACAATGGGTGGACAAAGACGAGCCACCAAAACACAGTCCAAAAAGCAAAATTCATCAAAAGAAGCTGATGGTTTGTGTTTTGTGGATGGCACAGGTGTGATCCATTATGATTTCATTAAACCTGGCTCATCAATCACGGCCGAAGTATACTCAAGCCAACTGGATCAAATGATGCAGAAACTTACAAAAAAAAAAAAAACAGCCAAGATTAGTCGACAGATCCACTCCTATATCATTGCAAGACAACGCCAGACCACACATCGCAAAAATGACATTGGCGTAACTACAGTAGTTGGAGTTGGAAGTTCTCCAACATTCACCATACTCATCTGATCTTGTCCCCACTGACTACCATTTCTTCCAGATAACTTCTTGACAGGAAAAAAATTTAATTCCGACGATGCTGTAAAATAGGCCTTCCAAGATACACACACACGCACACACACACACACACACACACACACACACACACACACACACATATATATATACATACGAATGCGATTTTCGTTATCAGCAAGCAAAAACCTACATTTTTTGAAAATAATCTGGTGAAAATTTGATATGCTTCAAGAGGTTGGAAGAAATTTAGCAAGATCTCACTCCTCCGTGTATGCAAAAAGATGGTAGGATCAATGTTGAAATGGTTTTGATCATTTAAGTCTTCTCAATCAAAGCTGACATGAGATTAGACAATAACAACAACAACATGTATAATTACAACACCCAAGGCGCATGGCTCAGTGGTTAGAGTGTCAAGCTCACAATCATAAGGTAGTGAGTTCGATTCCCGGACCGGGCTGTGTGTAGTGCTCTTGAGCAAGATACTTTATTTCAAGTTGCTCCAGTTCACTCAGCTGGTGAAATGAGTTGCGACGTCCCTGGTGCCGAGTTTTATCAGCTTTTTGCCTTTCCCTTGGATAACGTCGATGGCATTGGAGAGGGGAGGCTGGTATGCATGGGCGACTGCTGGTTTTCCATACACAACCCTGCGCGGACTTATGCCCCGGAGTGGGGTAACTTTCTAGGTGCAATCGCATGGTCATTCATGACTGAATGGGCTCTTTACCGTCACCTAATTACAACACTCACCAGAGATGCACCACTCTCATGTTGTATATACATACATATCCACACACATACGCATACACACACTCTCTCAGACAACATATAAATGCATCAATGATGTTATCCATGACATACCCACCCAAAGCGCGCGCGCACACACACACACACACACACTATACACCTCCCCGCGAACACAAATACATCACATACACCTAGAAACATTACCCTCAGCCTCTACGCAGTTACTCGACGTGCTGGAAAAAAATCACGCACCAAGCGTCTTTAAAAAGGACTTATTGGATAATGTGCAAATAGGAGAAAGACAGGATGGTCACGGATGGAATTCCTTTGACTATACATATACTTGGTTAGGTGTGACATAGGATTAAACAACAACACTAATTCACAATTACTATTTCGCACATAGTTTATACACTCACACATGCACATGCGCACACACGCACATACATACACGTACACTGCATACATACACGTACGCTACATACACAAAAATCAGCGACGGAACTCACCTTGTTAGAAATAACAGCCAAATACCCCTTAAATCATACCTCAGGGTCACAAGGAAGATGGATATGTTCAATAATATAGTCTTAGATACAGATTGCTCATCAATTTTGATCATAGGCTCCATCAGTGAGAGCTTGCTTTGGGACAACATCAGCTGTTCACACGTCTCAATTACTAAATACCAAAATGAGCCAACGAAGAAGCGTCTGTTATGGCAACCTGTAGCCCGCGGAACTTTCTGAATGGAGGACCTAACACGAAAATTTATCTTGAATTTTTTAGTAGTGCGGCCTGCCTGATTATGAACCATGTCTCATTCTCGAAAATGACTGCCTCTGCCTACATGGTCACCTGGCCAGCAGGAAATACCTGGTAAATCTTCCTCGAATCACACTTTACTGTCATAGGAAAGGTCATGTTGGATAATGTGGAGCTGAGATTCCTGCTCAAAGGAAAAAAAGATGGGATGGTCCCAGCTCAAATGCCTTTCATCGTGGTTATGATCGATCGGTGCTGGTCTGGAACAAAACAAAAATAGCGACGACGACGACGACCACCACCACCTCCTCAAAAACTGCATACAAACTAACAGCAGCAACACAACACACCAGGTATAATAAATATAACACTCACCCATTCACATATCACATGAACACATTATCCACGCGCAAGTCTATACACCCACAAACACTAAAATGGCTTTCGTTTTTAATTTTATGAATCAGCTGTTGCTATTCCACCTAATTTCAATTCCACCTACGTCTACAAACATCTGAATGACTTTTTGACACATACACACCAATTGTTATCTTAACTCTATGATAAATAATTCATGAGGGTGTACGTAGAACACCTAGAATTCAGACACTAACGTATCTATTCATTCTCAATACGTTCTGACAGATTCGAACGTTGAATATCCGATCACTGTTGCTTTCTATTGTCGGAGAGCACCCCACCCTCCCTTTAGGTGACGTGTGTTCACCGGGAATCACGTGTGCTACGAAAAAGCCATAGTCGCTTAAAGGGAGATTTTCTTCGATGATGAGTAACAACGATCGGATATGCACGTTCGAATCTACCAGAACGTATTGAGACTGAATAGATACGTTAATGTGTGATACATCCATCCTTTCTTCAAACTGCCACATACTATCTGCTACATGACCACCACCACCATCACCATCACCATCACCATCACCACCACCTCCTCCTCCTCCTCCTCTTCCTCCTCCTCCTCCTCCTCCTCACATGACCAACTCCACCACTAAAAAGTCAATGAAGGTAGCTCTATACAGTCAGGTGACTACATAATGTCGCTAGCAATGGCGGCCAACGTATCATATAAATCGAAGCCTGTCTGAAATAAGGAATACATATATTGTAGACGTCAATGTTGTATGAGTGTGCTGGACAAGGAGATGGGATAGCCACGGTTGGAACGCTGGCGAACAAAGAAAATTCGACACTGACCTTACAGATACTGAAGATGCTTCTACGCGGTTGTTCGACGTGTTAGAAATAGCAGATAAAGGCGGCGAGCTGGCAGAAACGTTAGCACGCCGGTCGAAATGCTTATCGGTGTTTCGTCTGCCGTTACGTTCTGAGTTCAAATTCCACCGAGGTCGACATTGCCTTTCATCCTTTCAGGGTCGATAAATTAAGTACCAGTTACGCACTGGGGTCGATGTAATCTGCTTAATCCCTTTGTCTGTCCTTGTGTGTCCTCTCTATGTTTAGCCCCTTGTGGGCAATAAAGAAATAAGAAATAGCAGATAAATCGCCCTCGAATTACATCCAACTATTTGGACTCCCATGCCAAAAGAAGAAGCAAAAACAAAAACAAAACAAACAACTATAAAAAAGTACCTATTGGATAATGAAGTCCTAGATACAGTGTATCTGAATAAAAATTGGGTCACTCATCGATGGAACGTTTTTGATCATAATCCTCGATCAGGGCTGACTTGGGGCTGAACAACATTAACAAGAAGGCTGTATTGAATAATAATGTCTTGGATATGCAAAACGTGTGAATTGTCATGGATGGAACGCCTTGGATCATAGATTTCTTCGATCGGGACTTGTTGTTATCGTTGGCACTCCGTCGCTTACGACGTCGAGGGTTCCAGTTGATCCGATTAACCGAACAGCCTGCTCGTGAAATTAACGTGCAAGTGGCTGAGCACTCCACAGACAAGTGTACCCTTAACGTAGTTCTCGGGGATATTCAGCGTGACAGAGTGTGACAAGGCTGGCCCTTTGAATTACAGGCACAATAGAAACAGGAAGTAAGAGTGAGAGAAAGTTGTGGTGAAAGAGAACAGCAGGGTTCACCACCATCCCCTGCTGGAGCCTCGTGGAGCTTTTAGGTGTTTTCGCTCAATAAACACTCACAACGCCCGGTCTGGGAATCGAAACCGCGATCCTATGACCGCGAGTCCGCTGCCCTAACCACTGGGCCATTGCGGAACTGATACAGATATAAACAGCAACATGTAGGCAATGAAATATCCGGAATGCAGAACCCTGAGAAACATCGAGTACATCAAATGGTACCATCACGTTTCCAACGAAGAACTGCGTGAGCGCACGCATCAGCCCGCAGCTTCCCACCTCATAGCTATCCGTCACATGCACCGATACGGGTATGTCCTCTACCTTCCATCAGATCATCCAACCTGGGTTTTACTCCCGCCCGTGGAAGAGGGCCTGTGGTAGGCCTCGCACCAGATGGCTGGACGTAATTAAGGAAGGTCTCCAGAGGCTCGACGTCATCTTGAAGAGCATAAAGTAGCAGTAAGCAAGATCTGTGGTTTGCACTGTAATGTCTGACCAGCAATTCATATCACAGAAACATATAAAGAATACAGATTAAGAGGCGCTATCTGCATGAAAAACAATAACCAAGTTAGTGTTAACGGAATTGATTAAAAAAACATTAAAAAGCTAACTAGAAATAATTATGTGGTGAGGTATATATGCACTTAAAGCTTAGTAGTAGGTCTTAAAACGAACTACATGAAAAAGTACATGCGGTCGGAAGACGTAGCATAAGGGCGAATAGAGGTGGAATGCAATGACATCGAGGAGGTAAAGGAATACGTCTACTTAGGGCAAACAGTGAATAGGCACTGAGATATGGACGCTGAAATCTCAAAGAGAATAAGGGCAGGATGGAAGGCATTAACTTAATACAGGATGTACTCCAAATAAAGCTGGTCGGGACTTTACATGCCAGACTCTTCAATAGCTCTGTCCTACATGCGTTCTTATACGCAAGTCAGACCTGGGCTACTACGAAGAGGTTAGAAAATCGATTGGCTACGACGCAAAGGGCCATGGAAAGATCCATGCTAGGAATATTATTAAGAGATCTAATTTGAGATGAGATAATTCGAGAACGGAACGGAGTGAACAATGTGATCACAGAGTACCGAAAGTACAAGTATTTCTCGGCAGGACGTGTCGCAAGGTTCACAGACAACAGGTTGACTCGTGCAGTTACCGAGTGGCATCTGAGAGATCAGAAAAGGCCACGACGATGGTAAAACGATTTAGTGAAGCAATTTGGGTCTCTATGTAAAAGAATGGCGCAATCAAGATAAAATTGGAAGCGCATTGTGACCAGCATTGTATAACAGCATCAGATGGTCTGGTCGATACTGTGATACTATGATTATCTATCTATCTATCTATCTATCTATCTATCTATCTATCTATCTATCTATCTATCTATCTATCAATCTATCTATCTATATGTCTGTCTGTCTGTCTGAAAATGTTTTCATTACATTTATATACACATGAAAAAGCATGCACACACGCATATCCTACACACACAAACACGCACAACCAGGCACTCTCATATTGAGAAAGATCAGCTGTATATTCTCTTTCTCACACATACTTCTATATGCATGCATACATGCTTGCACTCACACACCATTTTCTGGAGATATTGCACTTGGAGTTGAATTCCTTGACAAATCAATGTTTTCGAGCATCCACTCACGTTAAACGTACGCGCACGCACATGCACACACACACACACACACACATACACACACACACACGCAAACACACAGATTTCCAAATATGATGGACACTAGCTGCTGGTAATATATATTTCATACATTTTCTAATAACGCTATATCCAGATTCTCGTATTTAGATAGCTTGTCAGTCTCTTTAATTGAAATGTTACTATCACTGGGCATGACAGAGACTCAGAGTAAAGTCTTGCATCGTTAGTCATTGATTACTATGCCAGGTCGGTTTGTAAATACTTGTCAGAATGATTCTGTATACACTAGGGGATCGTTATTTCATGCCATTTCAGATACTTTTCTCGAAACTATTTTCGTGCCATTTATGTATATATAGGCACTGGCGTGGCTGTGTGGTTAGTAGTTTGTTCCCCAGCCTCATGGTTTCGGATTCAGTCCCACTGCGTGGAACCTTGTGCGAGTGGCTTCTACTATAGCTTCGGGCCGACCAAAGCCTTGTGAGTGGATTTGGTAGGTGGAAACCGAAAGAAGTCCGTCGTATTGAATCACTACTGTCCGACAAACGGAAATGTGAAACTCTGAGTAGCAGTTTGTTTGTGATGTTTTTGTAGCTTTAATAAAAAAGCATATTACTCTGCCTCCGGTATTCGAGTACTATTTTTTCCCACCTTGTTTCACATTTATGTGCTTACTCTAGTATATATATATATATATATATATATATATATATATATATATATATATATATATATATATATATATATATATATATATATATATATATATATATATATAGGGAGAATTCACAAAAACAACAACAAAAGACGAAGGCAGGTGGTGTAGACAACAACCAGAAGTATTAATTTAACGCTCGGGAAGTGAAAAAGTCTTTAACGTTTCGAGCCTACGCTCTTCCACAGAGAGGAACATAGAAAGAAACAAGGAGAGAAAATAAAGAATGTGTAGTGGTTAGCGATCTATCATGACGAATGCCGGACTATATGTGTGTGTGTGCGTGCGTGTGTGTGTGTATTTGTTTTTATGTTCAGTTATAATTAAAACAATTTTACATTAATCTGACGGGCTACTCTATATTTTTGTAGAGTACAAATTTAATATTCTTATGTAAGTGTTGTTGACAGTGACTTCGAAGTTTCGGCCGGCTAAGCTGTCATTGGACTGTGATGTAGTAAGTTAGTCTTGGCTTTATATAATATCTGTTGAGATAATTTTTTCTGGGGTTAAATTGAATAACTATTAGGTTATAGGTAGGGTATGATGGAGAAGTATTGCGAGAAACTTTTATTGATTAAATTTGGTTATGTTGTTGTTCAGTATTTATTCATACGTGTAAAACTTTGTAAACAGGCGCATATATTTAGGTGTGTCAGTTTCAGGTCATGAAATTGTTTTTTAGTGATTCACAAAAAGAAGTAGGTAGAGGATGTTCTTTGGTCAGCAGATGTCATTAATTCTAGTTATTTTTCGTTTTTTATTTATTTACTCCTTTGCTTTCGCAATGCAAATGCCAGAGTTCAAAGTTTAGTCCAGCATGTAAAAACTTAGCAATTGGGTGTAACAATTTGTCTTATAATGGGATTTTTAAGGGTTCACGAAAGAATGCAATGCAAATAGGTGCTATGTTTTAGTTGGTCAGAGAGCTTCTTTACTTGCTGTTGATGTTATTTAGAGTATTTCCTGTTTGTATTTGGATGGTGGAGGTTATTAGTCAAGTATGTCATGGTGTTGTTCGTATAAATAATTTTTTTGTCTTGTGTTTTGATGTACACAATAGAATGTGGGTAAGTGTAAAGGTTGTTGATCAGTATATTTCTCTCTAGGAGTTCATTGTTCTATAAGCAATTTGATTTATATGTAGAAATGTTAAGCTTTGTGTTTTACGGAAGCAGGATTAGTGGGCTATGTGCTTATAAATATTTCTTCGCTTCTGTTTCAAAGGTGGGTATTTTATAATATATTTTAGGTCTTAGGAAATATGCGAAAATAGGGTGTTATAAAAAAAAGTGTGTATATACTCATGTATTAAAATTGGAATAAAAATACAATTCAATAAAAAAAATTAATTTAGATATTTAAAAAAATTTAAATTTAAGAGTGGCAGGATAAAAAAGAAAATGTTCATCTAACTTGCTTGCATATAAATATATATTTCTGTAAGCGTATGTTGGTTTGTCCACTTACGTTAGAAAATCTTTTGTGGGGTTAATTTTGGTTGGAGATTGGGAAAGTTTTATATGATTTCTAAGTGCTTGTTTAGTGTTCAGTTGTGAAAATGATTTTTATATATACTATGGGATAGTTTATGGTGAATGTGGAAGGAGAGAATGTGGTGAAATATATTTTAGCTGTTATATAAAAAAAAACTATTAGTTTTAAATATTTTTGTGTTTTTAAGCTCTTGTACTTGCACGAAGAGACTAGTTCAGTGTTTCGGTTCAGAATTTGGTTCTTGAATGGGAGAATATAGTAGGATTCATTAGTACAAAGTTAGTAGAGTTTGTTGTTACCTTTGTATGATTGTGCATGTGAGAATATTTTCCAATTGATGTTTGGATAGTGATGCTTAGGGTTACGATAAGTGTGCATGCGTTGGTTATATCGTGTCTTAAAGTGGTATGCTGTAGATCCTATATAAGTAGATATAGTAGCTGGTGTCCTCTTCGTGGTTACCGTTGCACTACAGACAATTTCTTTCAAAAGGGCAAGATAAAGTTGTTCCACATTTGCAATTATTATTATGAGTGTGATTTAGGTTTTCACTTTTAGACAATTTTTGATGGTTGTAATTGGCTACAGTTTCCTCAAAGTTGTTGGTCATGGAATATACAATTTCACGTTGTGTTTATTTATTAGTTTGTAGTACTTGTGGTTGGAGTGGAAGTGTTTCTGCAGTAATTTGAAAAACAATTTAGCTATTGCTATGAAGACGTGTATGTTGAAAGAGGATTAAACCAGATTATTTTCCCTTTTCTATTCTAACGTTTTTTTTAATTTATTGTTGGAGGTTTGTTGTTTATATATTGTACTTTTTTCTTGTAATCTTTGTTATTGAGAGCTTACTATATGGAGTTGCTATTTAATTTAGTATTTTTTTTAGTTGAAGAAAGACTTAGAGATATGTTTTTTACTAGATTTTTAATAATGCTTTTGAGGTGGCTGGATTGCCTATACATATACTGAACATTTTTGTTGTCTTTTTATAGGGTTAATAGAAACAAGTTGGTAACATCTAGGAAGTTGACTGATTTTAGTTGTGTTTCTACTGTAATGGAGAAGCCTTAGCTTTTAGAGAAGTGATGCAATTCATTCTTAAATTTGTAAGTTCTTTGTGGGATATATATATATATATATATATACGTATGTGTGTATGTATATATATGTGTGTATGTATACATATGTATGTGTGCATGTATGTATGTATGTATGTATGTATGTATGTATGTGTGTCTGTCTGTTTATCTGTCGGTCTCTCTGTCTCTCTCTGTCTCTCTCTCTCTCTCTATCTATCTATCTATCTATCTATCTATGTGCGTGTGCGTGTGTGTTTGTGGTTGTCTCCTACTCCCGTTTGACAACAGGGGTTGGTTTGTTCGGCTAAATCTCTCAAGGCCCTGCAATGGCTGAAACAAGTAAACGATAAAAGAATAAGGTAGAAATCTGGTGTACTTTTAACAAATTTAACGATGGAAATAATCTACGTGGTCATTCGACCCGCTAGGAAAAAGCGGTTGTAGTCCTCTTATAACCACAACCTGTCGTCGTAAAAATGGAAGGAGCTGTTAAAATACACTGTTTCTGATAAAAAAAAAGATGAATGACCAAGCAGCCACAGTTTGAAGACCTTTGATCATAGGCCTGATATGGATTAAACATCAACAACAACAATAGCAACAACATATATTAAAATTTATTTGTGTATAAAGTATGTAGTTTAATTAATGACGAAAAGCGTAGATATGCAAATTAAGCTACACAGTAAGGGCGTAACTTAATTTAAGACAACCCGAACCGATGTCTCCTCACGTTTACAGAGGTGGGTTCGGGCAGTTCTGGTTCTGCGGGTAGCCTTTAACTTTTTTCTATCCAAAGGGTTTTTAATCCGATATTTACCCGCTATTATTTCTAGCTCACCTGTTTCAAGATCCAACGTTCTAAAATGGAATTATTTCATGTTCTCTTGAAATTCATAAGTCCTTAAGACATTAACTTCTAATTATATTTTTGCACCGAAGCAATAAACGATGCATGCTAGAAAATCATTTTTGCTTACAGGATGGCAATCAGTAATCAAAAAACTTAATTTAGTTGCAATATATTTCAATCAGGGCATTTTACGAATCTAGAAAAAAACACACAAATAATCATAATGATAACATAAAAAAGCATGCATTAAAAGGTGGTAAACTGACTATGATAAAAAGACAAAATTTAATGCAAACAGATGGTGATTCAATATGAAATTGAACACTGCTTGTTGATTGAAAGTTGCATGTTAATCCTAATATTATCCAAATATGCGAAAGTCAATTTTGTTCTCATTAGCGATGTGAATGCCATTTTCTAAGCGAAATTTTGATGAGGATCCCAAATTTAGCTTAAACATTAAAAAAAAATCATATCAACCCTTCCTTTTTAAGGTACAAATATTTTAATTTACTTTAAGATAGCAAGGTTATCTCTACCTGCATATCTAGATATTGTAACTGTATGCTCGTCAGAGTTTCTTCTTGTGCCAAGCGCAGATCAAACTTGACCCATGTTTCCACATTACGCTCGGTGACTGACTCTATTGTGATGTATGCTACTATATGCACTTGTCGTTACGAACGGTCTAAACTCCATCCGACCACCCATTGTTCTTCCAATCCTTTCACTGACACTATTGCTTACACAGATAAGTACTGCCAAACAATGATGCTTGGATAACAAAGTAAGGATATTTCCAGTTGGACGAATTTTGGCTTGGATAACAAAGTTAGGATATTTCCAGTTGGACGAATATATTTTCTATGGAAGTCAAGCATTGACACATCTTCAGAAAGAAATTTCGACCTCATTATGTTTTCTGTTTTACTATTTTGCGTACTTGACATTGTTGTTTAGCTCCATGCCTTACTTTTTTTTTCAGGTATAGTATATCCAAGTCTTTATTATACAATGTGTTCTACTTTAAGGTCTTAAAATAGTGGAATGGTAGATTCGTTCGAGAGTCGGGTAAACTGTTTTGTTCTCAAAATGCCGAAGTCAATTTTGCTTCCTTCCGGGTGTCGATAAAATAAGATAGCAGTCAAATACTGAGGTTGATTTAATCGACTGACATTGAAGTTATGCAAGCTTCTCCAAGCAAGAAAATCGCTTTGTGCTACTGCGACTTAAGGACGGACGAGGGTTTAAATCCTAATGACTACAGTTTTCCTGTGAGGATCAGGTATCATTAAGTTTGATGATGGAATAATGCCACAAAATCCTGTAATTGGTAGGATTTGTAACTCACCTCTCATCGCGTCTCATAAGGTGGGATTTGAAGATGACATTACTTTTGCAGAGCACACGATCTGCGCAGAGACCTTCTCCTTAAGTTTGCTGTTTTACACTCTCCTTTACTTGCAACGCCATGGATCTACTAAAATAAACGTCGTTGTGTTTGTGTCTGTATATACTCTTTTACTTGTTTCAGTCTTTTTACTGTGGCCATGCTGGAGCACCGCCTTTAGTCGAGTAAATCGACCCCAGGACTTATTCTTTGGAAGTCTAGTACTTATTCTATCGGTCTCTTTTGCCGAACCGCTAAGTTACGGGGACATAAATATCGGTTGTCAAGTGATGTTGGGGGAACAAACACAGACACACAAACACAGACACACATACACATATATATATACATATATACGACGGGCTTCTTTCAGTTTCCGCCTACCAAATCCACTCACAAGGCTTTGGTCGGCCCGAGGCTATAGTAGAAGACACTTGCCCAAGATGCCACGCAGTGGGACTGAACCCAGAACCATGTGGTTGGTAAGCAAGCTACTTACCACACAGCCACTCCTACGCCTATATATATATATATATATATATATATATATATATATATATATATATATATATATATGTGTGTGTGTGTGTGTGTGTGTGTGTGTGTGTGTGTGTGTATGTATATATGTATGTATGTATATGTGAATATATATATATGATGGACTCTCCCGTCGTATGAGCCTTCAGCTTTTGCCGAACGGCCTGCAAAAATGACTTGCTTATAGTAATCAAATGTTCGTGCCGCACATTAGCTTACTCTCTTCATCGAATCGACGTTGTCTGAACAGGTGCACCGTGTACCACGCGTCAGGTGTCGAAGTGATCGCAGAGCAACGTGAGATAAAGTGTTTTTGCTCAAGAACACAACGCACCACCCAGTAAAGTGTAATAGTAGGAGAATAGGAAGAGAGACAAAAGAAAGAGAAGTACCTTCAGAGAGGATGGGGAAGGGAAAAAGCATAGCTATACTAGGTAAGGTGGAATGAAGGTAGAGAGGAATGGGTAGAAGAGAGGGAGGGATTGGCAAGAAAGAGAACAATGGAGGGAAGATAGAAACAAAGAGAAGGGAATGACGAGAGGGAGAAGAAAGAGAATAAGATAGAAAAGAAACGATCGTGGAAGGAGAAAATTTCACTTACACATACATACTAACACACACGCACAGATACGAACACGCACCAACACTTGTATACATACATAAATACGTCCACACATGATTCTGTCCGGCAATGCAAGAAATTATATATATATCCATGCATACATACGTACGTACGTGCACACACACACACACACACACACACACACACACACACACACACACACACACACACACACACACGCACGCACACACACGCACGCACACACACACACACACACACACACACACACACACACACACACACACATTTTTTTACAACATGGTTATACTAGTATTTATATGTAGAAGAAAGTATTTCTATCTTTTTTGGCTGAATGCATTCGCAACTAATAATTACTAGAAAGTACTATAACACTTTCAATGTGAATCCGAAATGAAACCAGCCATCAGCCAGGCGTATTAAGTCACACAAAATTACTAACTCTATGGAGTTTCACAATCTGCTAGAAATAGCAGTCAAATTTCCCTCACACCACACCCTACCGTCTTGAAATATAAGAAACATTGAATTATGTAGTCATAGATTGGCAATGCCAGAAAAAAGAATGGTTATAGATGGAATACCTTTCATCATCATTGGGGAAATTTTCAAGAATCAAAGAAGTTTGTATTGTTCTAACTTCAATAAAATATTAACGTAATTTATATAAAACATATCTTTATATTTAATTGCCTTTGGATCCAATCCTACAAAGTATTTTCAATCGAAATTTAATTATTAAACACACACGCATACACATATACGACGGGATTCCTGACAGTTTCCATTTACTAAATCCACTTGCAAGGTATTGGTCGGCCTAAGGCTATAGTAGAAGACACGTGCCCAAGGCCAATCGAGGCGGAGCTAACGCCGAAGGCAAGTTTCTTAACTACACAGCTATGCCTGCGCTTAACAAAAACAAAATCACTTATTCTGTTGGAATAGTCGATCGATGTAAAAATATGTGCCAACAATACTTACATAGCTGTAATCATTTTGATAATAATATTACTCAATATATACACACACAATTAAAACTGAGAAACTGGAATATATATTCTTACCGTTGTTTTGGAAAGCCTACAAAAGACATAGGCATTGTATCTCCTCCTCTGACGATCTAATAATGGAAGACATTTTACCAGAAACTCAGTCTATTTTGTGCAAACGTAAGAGTATTTCCTTTCTATGTTTTATTTAAAGATGTAGTAAATAATTACCGTCCATAAAGTCACGGTTCTTTACAATTCTTGTTAATTCCTATTATGTTACTCAAATTTGTTATCTGGAATAATAGCTCTAATATATTTTTATGAAGTTTAAGATGAATGAAAAAAAAAATAACATTTATAGAAAATATATAAAACATAAAATACACATAAAACAATTATTTACCAATAAAACAATACAAAATTTCTAAATGCTTGTTTGAAATAATTGTTTTCCAAATATATAGAATTTAAAAAGAAATGCCTTGCTTGCACCAATTTTTCACTATTTTTATGAGAAATTTTAAAATTAAATTTAAAACTACTTTTTCTTTTGATAAAATAAACGAATGGAATAATATAATCAGAATTTGTGCTTTTAGTTTTCATGCCGAGTAAGACTAACGCTAAATATCTTTCTTGATTCGCCGAAACTCTCAATTATAATAAGATGAATTTCAAATTAATGGAAGATCACTCACAGCTGGCAATTACAGTTGCAATATCTAGTTTTACTGAACAGTTACTTTGAAAGAAAACAAGACAAAAACAAACATATCCGCATTGAACGTACAGGCGTTATCCATAAGCCAACTAGACAGAGATCTTGAAAACATTTTTCAGTGAGCATATGACCTAGCACAGTGTAACAATTTTTGTTTTGTTTTTGGTCAGTAAATATTATTTCCTATTTGCTTCTATCTAAAAAATCAAAGGAAATGACTACTATTCTTCAAACTTTGCTTTTGTGACCTGGACATCAGTGTTTTGAAACTGACCTATTTTCCTTACATTCCAGACAGATTCAACGCTGAGTTGCTGAAGCAGAAACATTGTTATAGCAAATATTCAGCTCAATACCACAGATCTGCCTGTTAGTTGCTTGACCATATCCACTTGAGCATGTCCCTTAGTGGTTGACAATATGTGCATCTCTGATCATGAGCAGGAGTAGTGGGAGAGCATCATAGCCATGTGTTGAGAGAGATTCTTTGGGATTTGAATAAATGTAACCTAAGCAAAGTTTGAGGAAATGTTAACCATTTTTCATACTTTCTAGGACTTTCTAGGGGTAAGTAAATAGGAAATAACAGTTGCTACTGCTACCCAAGGACAAAAATTGGTGTTACACTTTGTAATGCCTAAGAAAACAAGACATGATTCAATGAAAGAATAGTAGCGAAATTTCTCCCCCGCCCAAATAAATAAATAAATGAAATAAATAACACAAAGGACAACAGTCAGAAAGATATAAAAATACAGAAGGTCATCGTCACTCCAGTTTTAGTTCGAGGCCTTCTCCATCCGGCTACACTTCAAGAGAAATAACCGCACTCTCCTTTAAATTCGTCAATCAACAGAAGATAACTTGTAGTTACATTGTTATATTTGTCCTGGGTATGGATTTAACTTGCATCCGTTAGTGGGGCCCTGAGTCGTGAGTTTTAGGGTTTTGAGGAGCGCGGAATTACCTCTTAGTCACTATTGATCCAAAATCTTTTCTCTCTCGGAATAGTAGAATCTGTCAGGCTCCCAGCTATGGATTAATTAACTTGTCACGGTTTTTGATCGGTTTTGATCGGTTTTTTAAAAAAAGGCTAACAGCAGTAAAGAAACATATATTCATACATTAAATTAGGGACAAAAAGTACGTACAAACACACATATATATATATACATATACACATAACAAAGATATATACATATAAGTGTATATATACATATACACATAATATATACATATATACATACATGTATATGTGTGCGCGTGTATATATATATATATATATATATATATATATATATATATATATATATATATATATATATATATATGTATATATGTACATATATATATATATATATATATATATACACACACACACATATATATATATACACACACATATATATATATATATGCACATATATACAAACATACAGAAAATCCGGAGGGAAGAACCCTAAAGCTGATATGTACGGTTATGCTTAACTAATATCTGGCATTCTCTGCAGCTCCATGGATGCTGCGAACGTATTGACTTGTCTTTCTTTCGTGGTGCATCCACGACTGGAAAGGTAAAGTCTATATGGATCTAAGCGCTAGCTTCTGGAGACAGTCCAGGCACAGTAGAGGTGGTTTAGCTACTGTCTCTGGTCTCTGCAATACCGTTGATCAACGATGAAAAAAAGAAGTCAACCACATTGTTCATATACCTAAAAATATTACTGCCATTTCTATTACTTCAAAATTTGAATGTTGTTCAGTGCAATTCTGGAGTAGGAAGTTACAACTACATACACGGATTATACACGAAAGAAACAGAAAGACGAACAATCCGACCTGGTATGTTAACTGATCTCAGTTATATGGGATTAAGAGTGATATTATGATCCATATAATACAGAATTGTTCTGACATTTTCAGACAGCTTCAAACTACGTACTTATCTTTGTATGATGAATCATGATGTAAAAACTATACAATGCCATTTTGACGTAACACAAGAGAACGACTCTTAAGAATGTACAGTGATGTAAAATATATAATCCTATCTATCTATCTATCTATCTATCTATCTATCTATCTATCTATCTATCTATCTCTTCTCACGGACGTGCTGTCACATCGGCTGCGAAGGTAAACGTTTATTTGACCTTTTATTGCCCATATTTTGTTGGAATTTTTGTATATAAGGTGTGTGAAGCACCAAACTTTCTTTTTATTGTGTTTTCAAGGTAGGAATTGGCCCTTTAGGGGCAGTTTCAGCCTTTTTAAAATTATATATTTTCTTCTCGACATTGAAAAATGTCGAGAAACATAGTCATAGAACGCTGGACAGAAACTTTAATGAACGAACATTTTCCTAGACTTGAGACGCTAGGAGAACAAAAAAATAAATCATGCACGCGCACACACACCAAAACAATAACAGACATCGAGAAAAAGAATGAAGCAACAGATTCTAAAGTCAAAGCTGTCAACGTCATCGATACTGTTAAAAGCCCTGTCATCACCAACAACACCAACAACAAAAACAAAACTGTAACCAAGGTTACAAAACCATGCGTAAAAACCGTCACAAATATCTCTGATGTAAGCACCTTTGCTGCTGACGCCATCATCACCACCACCACCAACAACAACGATAACAACAACAACAAAAGTAGCAGCAGCAGCAGCAACAGTTCAACTCAACCTTTACTCTCTTCACAAACAGCAAGCGAAAGAGAGGAAGGAAAAATGAACAGAAGCCACAACACCACAACCACCACCACCACCAACAACAACAACAACAAAAACTTTGCAGACATGCTAAAACAAAAAAAAGAAACTTTACATTTTACAAACAAAGAACTTATAGAGACCAGGTCCCTTTTTTCTACGTCCGGACAAAATTTAATTTTACATACCCCAAAAGAAGTGAGAGAAGACGTGGAAAAAAGAACCATCATTTACAAAATAATAAGAAAAAGTAAAAAATTAACAAATCCAATTACAAAAACAGAAATTGAGAAATGTGCCAAAAAAATCATGAAAATTAAAGAATATATAAACTGGGGTTTGCAATTTAATACAGTACAATTTCGTTTCAATAATGAAGAAGAGGCGAAATTGTATAGTATGGAAGCCTTACAAAATGATGAACTAATCATGGTCCCATACTACATGGGACAGAGAGTGAGTAGAATAAAAATAAATAATGTCCCTCCGGAAATTGAGTCCAAGTGGATTACTTCGGCGATATGTTTTCATTTGAAAACAATAAATGTGTTAGAAACCACTGTTGTTCATAATAACAGCTGGACCGGAAAAAGCATTGAAATTTTGATCCAGATGGATCAAGATTCACTGGAAAAGTTGCCGAATGTGATTCACTTGGAAAATGGACAAAGCCTCTATGTGGTGGCGGAGGGTAAAAAACCGCTTTGCTACCTCTGCGGAAGCCAAGAACACCTAATTTCAAAGTGCGTTTTGGCACAAAAAAAGAAACAAGAACAGTTACAACCAAAACAAAAAATAAATAAAAAACAACCTTTGCTACCAACACCACCAAACCCACAAGTGATCATCAACAAAGTAAACCAAACGACATCACCATCAACACCAAGAAAAGAAAAAACACCACCACAATCAACTCCAACACCAAAACCAATTAGGGAAACAACACCACCACCAACATCAAAAGATAGACCAACACCAATACCAAGAACAACAACGAAGAAAACAAACATCAACGAAGAAAAAACAAATGCAAAACCTAAATCCCCAACAACACACACACCACACAATACAGGCATAGAACCTGATGCCTTGCCCTTACCCCCCTCTGATCTGTCGGACTTTTCGTCAAACGATGACAGTCCAGTGGAATGGCAGATAGCCACAGGGGGTAAGAGAAAAAGATTAAAAAAGACAAAACCAAGCACAAGCAAAGCAGGGAGGTACACAAACCCTGAAAGCCCCTTACAAAACCAAACTAACACCAACACCAACACCACAAAAACGCATACAATGCTCTCGGCCATAAACACAAAAGACATAAAATTAATGGAGTATATTGCATATCACACAAACATATGTGAAGATGACATGAAAACAAACAATCATCCAAGAACAACACCACCAGAACATATAAAAATATTACATTTGACACCAACACAGCACCACTCACTCAAATCCCTCTATCCAAATGCGGTAGGGGGTTTCCAAAAATACCTCTCTAAAAAATTATACAAAGACTTACTCATAGACACTTCTAAGGAGGAACAGTGTAAAACTGTCGAAATGAGTAAGTAACCTTCTCTCTCGACTCTTTACACTTTTCGACTAAATTATGCTTAAAATAGGTTGTGTAAATGTACGTGGCTTGGCGTCAGCTTGGAAGCAAGGATATCTTCTAAATGACATCAGGTCACAGAACATAGAAATAATAGCTATCAGTGAAACCAGACTCAGTAACCCGCGGACCCTCAAGTCCATGTTTGGCGGACAATTCGACATTTATTTTTCTCCCTGTCTGCCAAACATGGGTGGTGGTGGTACCGCGGTGTTTTTTCGAAAGAGTCTGAACCTAAAAGTAAGGCCAATATTCCTAGACCCGGAGGGTAGGCTGGTTGTCGTGGACGTCGATGGTACAAACGGATGTGCTTTCCGTCTGATGGCAGTGTATGCACCGTCCTTAACGGGTCGGGCGGATTTCTTTAGACGTCTAGAGTTTTTCCTGGGAACGTCAAGACCTTTACTATTAGTAGGGGACTGGAACGCTACCTTGGACACGCATCTAGACTATGTGGGAATGGATAGGAGTAGAAGGGGATGTAAGTGCCTTAAAGACCTGCTCAGACGTTTCCATTTGTCTGACAGGTTCCGACTCGACTATCCGAACGTGCCAACGTGGACTTGGACAAACCGCGTCGGATCGTCGAGATCGTATCTAGATAGAGTTCTGTGTAGGACAGCGGATAGAGTTAGTGTAGGATGTCCACAATTTAAAATAGTCAGCTACACGGATCACAAATTTGTGACGTGTACGCTCGACTTAGATAAAACACATAGGCAGGGTCCCGGTTACTGGAAACTGAACGCTTCGCTCTTAGCGCGGCAAGTTTACAGGAACCGGATTAACGAATTAATTAAGAGGGCGTTAACAGGAGCCATCGTTAACAACCGATGGTGGTTTGCCCTGAAAATAGCAATTAAATCGGAATCTATTAGGTTTAGTAAAGAACTAGCGATAGATCGAAATAGAATAGAGGGAGACTTAGTCAAGAAACTAGAAGAGGCACTTACAACTGGCAGCGCAACCAACGTTTTGGCAGCGAGGATGGCCCTCGACCAACACCTCAACGCCAAACACGAAGGTTGCGTCGTCAGAGCTAAAATGCGTGCCTTAAGGAACGAAGGGATCGAAGCTGCGCGAGAAGCCCGGGTGGCGGAGGCGCAACGCGGTGACAGAGCCACTATTCGGTCTCTAATTGATGAACAAGGATGCAGTTTACTCGAACCCGAAAGGATGTGTGGGGCCTTTCAACAGCACTTTGCTCGACTGTTTGGTGCGAGCGGTGGGTCGGAACGCAGGATGGACTTCAGTGCCTACCTGACTGGCCTGCCGCGGCTCACGGCGGGAGAAGCAGAGTGTTGTGAGGGTCCCATCACAGCTGCTGAAATAAGGGATGCTATGGCGGGCTGCGCGAGGGATAAGTCGCCTGGATTGGATGGTCTACCCTACGAGCTGTATTGCCAAATGCCAGACTTGTTTGGAGACCTCTTGGCATCAGTCTACTGCAACTGGCAACAAAACGGGAGAATTCCCAGTTTCGTGAGCCGAGGTGCAGTGACATTGCTGAAGAAAGACCCAAACAAGGGGAATTTTATAGATAATTTCAGGCCCATCACTCTGCTCAACGCAGATTTGAAAATTTTGGCCAAAGTAATAGCCGAGAGGTTGGCGCTTGTCATCGATAAACTGGTCGACAAGGCGCAAACATGGGCAGTGCCGGGCAGAAGCATCCATGACAACCTCCAC
>NC_142928.1:99567392-99572392 GCF_046866305.1 Octopus bimaculoides
TATATATATATAGGAGGACTTTATCTTTTTTCTTTCTTTCTCTCTCTCTCTCTCTCTCTCTCTCTCTCTCTCTCTCTATATATATATATATATATATATATATATATATACATACATATATATATATATTTGACAGGAAGGACAACAAAAGAAAGAAAGAGACATCGATATTATGCAAACAGAGGAATTTATCTGTAAAAATATGTGACACTTATTCAGTAGCCATGATAAAACTCCGAATTTCGGATGCCAGAGTGGGAGCCCACGCCAACATCTCTTCAGTTATCTGGCCAATTGAAAATTGGGACAGGAATTTTCAATTGGCCGGATAGCTGAAGAGATGTTGGCGTGGGCTCCGACCCTGGCATCCGAAACTCGGAGTTTTATCATGACTACTGATATTTTTACAGATATATATATATATATATATATATATATATATATATATATATATATATATATATATATATATATATATGTATATCATTCAACTACGGTAGTGGTTGAATATATTCTTAAGTCCACCATTTCGTCAATCGCAGCAGCTTGAAGCTTCATCACTAATTCAGTTCTCAACTAAATTGCAAACTGTTAATAGTTTTAAAGAGGACACCTCTTCAGCTACACTTTGGCGTAAATAGTTTGAGATTTGGTTCAGTAGAAAAAAAAGTCACATCAAAAATGTGCCAGACCTCAAGTGGGCAGTAAGGCAGATATTCATCTTCAATTAACATAATTTTTTTAATATTAAATTAAAAGTATACTTTTCTTAGGCTTAAATGATAGAAAATGCATGAGGAATTCAGAATCGTTAGTCGCATTGAACAAAAATTAGTAGAAGAACAATTATGAGGTAAAATGTTATGAAATTTAATGTCAGTAAGTAAGGAAGTAAGAAGTAACGCTTAAGCAATAAGAATAAAAAATATATTACTAAAATGACTGATTACATCCTAAGGCTGCGAGCTGGCAGAAATGCGTCGGGCGAAATGCTTGGCGGTATTTCATCTTTATGATTTAAGTTCAAACTTCGCCGAGGTTGACTTTGACATACAGATTATTTAATTAATATACTGGTCGAATATGTCACATAGAACAGGATTTTTGACAAAATTTTGTATTTTAGAAGCGGTATTTCGTCTGTCTTTACGTTCTGAGTTCAAATTCCGCCGAGGTCGACTTTGCTTTTCATCCATTTCGGATCTATTCAATTAGACGTACAGATTATTTAATTAATTTTTTTTCAACTAAACACTTTCAAACTTCAGATACTGGTAGAACGTGTCACATAGAACAGGGTTTACTCTTAACGTTTTTGACAAAATTTTGTATTTTAGAAATTATTGCGCCAGAAGTTACAGAGTGACAATGAACAAATTCGTGTTTGATAAGTGCCAATACACGAAACTCTCAGCTTTTGACTTACTCTCTAACTTCTTCTGATGATATATATACATATTACATATATGTGTAAAAAAATCTCATCACGCAATCGAACCAATGAAAGAGCTTCTACCTGGTCGCTCGACACGCTAAATCACACGCCCATTGTATGTAATGCCCTAGATTATCCATAAAAAAGACGGTTTGCTGAAGGCTGGAATGTCTTTGATGATACGTTGCAGTATCAGGGTTGATTTGAGGCTAAATAACAACAACATTATGGTCAATTTCTATATTAATACCCGCATGATTTTCATAAAGAAAAAGAAAAAAATTTGATTTTTTACATGGAATCAAGTACTGTGACGTCCGAAAATACTGCAAATTCCTTATTTTGGTTCGGAAAAAATGAGGTGGGGGTTCCCCCAATCCCGGAATCATTGAAATTTTTTTTTGTTGAATGAATTCCTGTGACCTCCTAATATTGCAAAATTAGGTTACTTAAGGTGAACCTGGTAACTGATGGTTTTGGGGTCTTGTTGTTTGTAATTTTTGGTGAGCCATGGTACAGCCAACAACATGGTCAAAATCCCAGCCATTAATTTGGTGTGGATGGGTAATATCAAATAATTCAACCACAACATATATTTAAATTAAACATGAAAAAAATTGAAATATTATCATCACTTACATGGAAAAATTGAAGAAATATCTAAAGAAAACATTTTAGAGGTCCTCGTTAGACATTTCTGCTGTAGAGGATGAAGATGATGTGAGTGAATTTGTGGAACTAATTCAATCTTATCGATTAAAAATTTGTCTGAGACATCTTAGTTTTTTTAGATAATGCTATTTAATTTTTCTCCGAAAAAAGATCCTCAAAGAGACAGGAGTTCAGAAACTAATAGGTTAACAATGTATGGTTAGGAGTACTAAAAGAAATTTTACAAACGAGAAGAAACATTCCAACAAACACTGACCATGCTTACAGAAGTATAAAATTATCTTATTGGTTTTCATTAAACCCTTCTAAATGTATGTATAACACCTCTATATTTTCACGTTAAATATTGAGAGTGTTTTGAATATCTCGTTTAAGAAGTTTGAGGATGTTTTTGTTAGCAGGAACATATCGTAGGAACATAACTTTTGTTTTCTATCATTGAGTGGGTCTATTAGAAAATTGATGCTTTACGTCATTTCACTTAAAGTCACACTTCTCAAGAACCAGAACCTATCAACAACGTTCAGAGAAGACTGACAAAATAAGTGTATGTATGTATGTATGTATGTATGTATGTATGTATGTACATATGCATGTATTACATATATATATATATATATATATATATGTATATATAATATATATAATATATATATATCTATATCTATATCTCTCTCTATATATATATCTATATATCTATATATCTATATCTATCTATCTATCTATCTATCTATCTATCTATCTATCTATCTATCTATCTATCTATATATATATATATATATATATATATATATATATATACAGGGTGCGGTGAATAAACTGTCGTCTAAATTACACAAAAATGAAAATAACATTGACATCTCATTTTAACAGATATATTTACCAAAATTACATAAAAATATCTTGAAATGCTAAAGAGGAAATGTATTCAATAGAATCGCCATTGACTCCAGCCACGGCCTCCAGACGACTTAGGAATCTCTTGCAACTCTTCTAGACGGTCTCCTTTTTTAAGTTGGTGAATGCTGCCATAATCCTTGCCTTCAGTTCATCTTTGGTGTTACAAGGAGTTTTGCTGGTCTCTCGCTCAACTATGTCCCACTCATAATAATCAATGGAGTTGCAGTCTGAGGAGTTAGGCGACCAGATGATAGGGGTAATGTGGTCGCAGAAATTGACCGACTTAGGGCAGCACTACCTCCTCCAGGCACTTAATGTAGACTTTTGTGTTGAGTTTAATGGAAGCATAACGTCGCTATCACAAGTGATCACTCCAAACACCATGATTTGATTATTATCTCTCTCGGTACATATCCTCAGATTGCACTGTTCTCAGATTGACATCAAAACACTGAAATGTTCGTATTAGAGCTTCTAGCACGAATGCGAAGTAGTACAGCATGTGGTTTCCAAATTTCTGGTGCTGTTTTTCTCACAGACAGTGTCCAACTGACCCTACGATACTGTGTAATCGACAAAATCAAAAACCATGTGCGAAATAAAAAATATAAAATGGCGACAATTTACTCATCGCACCCTGCGCGCGCGCGCACACACGCACACACGCACACACACACGCACACACGCACACACGCACACACACACACACACGCACACATATATATATTAATATTTTATAAGCTTAAAGCTTATAAGCGATCACCGTATAATAATTAAAGAAAATAATCTAATATTGGGGCATATTTTAGACTATTTTAGAATGTATTAGAATATTGCCTTAATATTAGACTATTGTCTTTAGTCATTACTCGGTTTTAAGCTTATAAAATATTATTATTATTTACAGAATTGTAAAAATCGACATTGCTTATCAAAAAAACTATATATATATATATATATATATATATATATATATATATATACAAGAATAAGAGGAATGACCAGCAAATGTGGATTCCTGAATGCTAGAAATAGATGCCGAATCATCCAACCACGAAAAATATGCTCTCATATTTTTTCGTGGTTGGCTGATTCGGCATCTATTTCTAGCATTCAGGAATCCACATTTGCTGGTCATTCCTCTTATTCTTGTATGTAATATGATTTTAATCTTCGGATTTTTTTAATATGCTAGACCACAGGTTTTAATTGATCAATATCAATTTCTACCCTCATTAATAAATTTATATATATATATATATATATATATATATATATATACGCACACATATATAGGCATACCTCGATTTAAGTAGTTTCGATCTAAGTCGTTCTTGATTATACGTCGGTTTTCAAAAATAATCTATGGAAAAATAAAAATCAAGTTACATAATTTTACTCGACTTTACGTCTGTCCGCTACGAATATTGGAATCGTAAAATCACTAGAAAACCGTTAAAAGCAAATAAAATCATGTTACAATAAATAACAATAAAAGCATATAAAATCATATTAAAATACGTACAGTAAATGTTAATATACACACCATAAAGTAGTGTAGCTTAGTGAACGAAATCATGAAATCAGCTGTTTTGTCTTATTTATCGGTAGTTTCAATATCTACTTTCTTATTCTCATTCATTTGTGACTTCATTTCCCCCACCCCCAAAGCTCCTAAGAAAAATTCATAGGGAAAGTACTAAGCGTCATGCTATAATGCTGGAAGATAATCTGGCTATGATAAACCACCATGAAAAAGGTGAAAATGTGGTAGCAATTGCACGATCTTTCGGGATGAGTCGGACAACTGCATCGGTGATTGTACATAATAAGGACAAGGTTTTAGCACATATCAAATCTGAAGCCCCAGGGGTGAAGAACACTGTCATCAATAAGAAAAAAGGCAAAATCTTTGAAGAAATAGAAAGTCTTCTTTCTCTTTGGATTGTTAGGTTGAATCATCAGCGTGCTACTATTAGTCAAGAAATCATTC